>NW_015386315.1:74586-88734 GCF_001527695.2 Protobothrops mucrosquamatus
CTGCAACTCAAACTAACCTGAGCACAACAAAGCCCCCACCCAAACAGAACACTCCCCCATCCAATCAGAGCACAGCGAACCCCCCATCCAATCAGAGCACAGCCAGGCTCCTTAACCAATCAGAACACACCTCCACCCAATCAGAACACAGCCAAGCTCCCACCCAATCAGCTCCAACCCCACTGGCAGTTAAAAGGAAAAAACAGCTGCGATCACACACCACTCTTAGAAGCACGAAGCTGAAGACACCAGCCTGAAGATGACGAATGTGACTTCGTCGAAACGTTGCCAAGGTACTTTTAATTCTACGCGGGAGAAAACCCGAATAACTAAAGACCTACATATATATATATATATATATATATATATATAGGTATATATATATAGGTATATATATATTTGCTCAAAAAATATTTCACAAAATCACGCTCCTTTCTAGCAACTACTTCTATTATTATGGACTGAAATTATTACTCAGTACTGAGAAACACAGGGTAATAATAATAATCATTATTAAAATTTAAAAACAGGTTCCCATTATATAATGCATGAATAATAAAAACTAAAGACTGCACACATAACATTAAAGGACTACGTCTATGGAGATTTTCAGTCATCCAGGTCATAGTTATCCCAAAGATGCTTTTTCACAAGGCAACTGGACTTTGTTTTTCCTTGAAGATGTTCCGCTTCTCATCCAAGAAGCTGAAGAATCAAAAGGTCTTCAAAGAAAAACAAGAAAGTTCAGTTGCCTCATGAAAAAGCATCTTCGGGATAACATTAAAGGAATACCCAGACACACAAACACACACACACAAAGAGACACCTATAGCAAATTAAATTATTTTGCAAAACTGCAGAAAATTAAAAAAAAAATACTTTAGGCAATTTATACTTCAAACAAACGGCTAAAAAAATACACGAGTCCTAAAAAGTCTTTATATAAATACATTCCAAATTACAGGGTGGGATTAAAATTTGATAAATTTTCCAATATATAGTGACTGCCATCCAAACAACAGAAATAAATACATCCCAAATCACAGGGTGGGATTAAAATTTGATAAATTTCCCAACATATAGCGATTGCCATCCAAACAACAGAAATTATATTTTTGTGTTTTTGTATTTTTGTATTTGTGTATAGTATCTGTTTTTAAATATGCTGTGAACCGCCCTGAGTCCTATGGGAGAAGGGCGGTATATAAATTAAATTATTATTATTATTATTATTATTATTATTATTATTATTATTATTATTATTATTATTAAATAAATACATCCCAAATTACAGGGTGGGATTAAAATTTGATAAATTTCCCAACATATAGCAACTGCCATCCAAACAACAGAAATAAAGCATTTATTGTTTTATGAAACCCTCAAATCATCCCGAATATATTTCCATCTTCATAATGAATGTCTACTCTCACAGTTTATTCACAGGGGAAAACAGAGAAACGGACAATCTGTAATAGCCTTCTTTTTTGCCTCTAAGATATTTTGGGTTTGGGCCATACTGGCAGAGAATTATTGGAGGTTGCCCTCAATATATTTGGACAGACCAAGTAATGGAAAGCTACTCTACAATTAAAGCAGCTCCTGTTCACAGATAAAATTTGCATCAGCTATCGGCAATGCACATTATGTCACACCCGAAAAGAATTCAAGAAGTGCCAGTACAATCACAGAAGCAACTGAATGTAGGGAGTAGTTGTACTGTTGAGGACATTATGACCTATAATTTTAGATAAGCAAGAGAAAGCTTTCTGCAGTGAGTATTCATAAGGAAGGCTGATATTTTATGCTATGCTAGTATCGGGCTTGCTCTCCAGATGCTGGGCAATGAATTGAATGAGTAAAGGAATGAACTAGTTAATTCGGTGTTCAAAGAGCTACAAGTCTCAGATTTGAAAAAAGCTGCTCTTTTTGAAGAAATGCCTTAGTACAAGGATAATATCTTGCAACTTCTGTCAGTTATTCAGCTTAAAAGTGGAAATGGTTTGAAAAAGGTTTCTGATCATAAATATCATGTTAAATGGATTAAAAAACACTGTTAAATGTAGTATGTCACCCAGGGTCACTATTTGTGAACTGAGTGGCTATACAAATTTGATAAATAAAATTCAAAAATCAAGACTGTGCTGTACATGTCCTTGAGCACTCTATTTTCTTTTTCCTCCAGAGTTTGGACTCTGCCATCTTCAAGCATTTGTGACTAGCAAATTGCCTTTATTAATTGGAACTGCCATCAGATATTACTACAGAGAAGGATTATTTTAGTAATAAAATGGAAGCTCTGCAAGAAATCTCATTTTGCATAGTAAATGTAATCAAACTGAAGACTAATTAAACTGAGGAACGTTTAAGTGCAGTGGCTGCTGGCCTACCCCAATAGAAGAGCAAATGCAGTTTGCTTCAACTGTTATACATCAGGAACTAATTGAAAGTTTAATTTCTGCAAGCTATATAGTTCAGCTGCACAATGAGCATTGTGGTGACATTTGAGGAACATCTGAACTTTAAAATACTCTTTCCCAGACAGAGAAGCTGTGGTGACTGCAGCTTCCTTGCTAAGGTAGGGCACATTTTTGGAAAGGGGGAAGAATTTAAGCTGAGAAAGATCAACTTTCCCTTCAACACATTCTTTGCCTTATCTTCCTTCTGCAACATCTTCTTTTCTGCCTCTCCTTCACTCCCCATGTCCTTCCCAATGCAAACAAGAAGCTGGCTTTTAATTTCTTGCACAGTTGGCCTTTTATTGTACAGCCTCATTTGAATTGTGCAAGATTTGTTATCAAAAAACAACTTAGAAACAAAAAGTGATGTGCTATTGTAGAACAGTTATTTTAAACTAAGAACTGCTTAATCTTAATCTTAATCAACGATCTGGACGAGGGGATAGATGGGGAACTCATCAAATTTGCAGACGACACCAAGCTGGCAGGAATAGCCAACACTCCAGAAGACAGGCTTAGGATACAGGAGGATCTGGACAGACTTGAACACTGGGCGCTATCTAACAAAATGAAATTCAATGGTGAAAAAAGTAAGGTTCTACATTTAGGCAAGAAAAACCNAACACAGTGCTAGGCTGCATTAACAGAGGGATAGAATCAAGATCACGTGAAGTATTAATACCACTTTACAATGCCTTGGTAAGGCCACACTTGGAATACTGCATCCAGTTTTGGTCACCACAATGTAAAAAAGATGTTGAGACTCTAGAAAGAGTACAGAGAAGAGCAACAAAGATGATTAGGGGACTGGAGGCTAAAAAATATAAGGAACGGTTGCTGGAATTGGGTATGTCTAGTTTAACGAAGAGAAGGATGAGGGGGGACATGATAGCAGTGTTCCAATATCTCAGGGGCTGCCACAAAGAAGAGGGAGTCAAGCTATTTTCCAAAGCGCCTGAAGGCAGGACAAGGAGCAATGGGTGGAAACTAACCAAAGAGAGAAGCAACCTAGAACTAAGGAGAAACTTCCTGACAGTTAGAACAATTAACCAGTGGAACAACCTGCCTCCAGAAGCGGTGAATGCGCCAACACTGGAAGTTTTTAAGAAGAAACTGGACAGCCATTTGTCCGAAATGGTATAGGGTTTCCTGCCTGAGCAGGGGTTGGACTAGATGACCTCCAAGGTCCCTTCCAACTTTATTATTATTATTATTATTATTATTATTATTATAGACAAAATTATGAAATAAAAGAGAGCTTTACATCTGCTTTGTTTTTTTGAGTTTGTGGACAATTCTACACTGTATTGTTAACTACAGCACCCAGCATTTTCTGGGATGTTTGGCCCAAGATAAAGTATGAGGCTATATTTCTGCAGCTGGAATTATTTATGTTCATCAGATTTATATTTTCACATTTAACATGCTTAAAAAGAAGCACTATCATCTGAACCATTATCTTGAGGAGGAGGAGGAGGAGGAGGAGGATTAATTTACTGTGTGCTCTGAGACTTTAATAATGTTTCTACATAGCTACTTTTCATGGTCTAAACAACAAAGTACAATCTAAACAGTATACACAATCAACATAGATCTGTAAAATTCTTGTATCTGAGTCTTTCACAATTACTTTCTAACTAAAATGAGCTGAACATGGGGAAACAGCTGCACAACATCTGCAAAAACAACAACACACCATTAAAAAAATAACAATTTCCAAGGCAGTTTTTGTATAACTTTAACTGTACATAATAGCGTGCTAGTTTGATTTAATCTACATCCTTCTACAATCCTATCACCCCTATGCTATGTCTTTGTCTAGAGTACAGATGCCCACTTCTGTTCATTTTTCCAGAGAGAAACTGGACTGGTATAAAAAGGCACCATTCTATGGCTGTTTCTCTCAACAGCTACAATGGTTGTGAAAGACTGAATTTGTAATGAATGTAGCATACCTGTATTTCCTGTTAAACACGTATCCTTTGGTAAGCTGTAGCTCACTTTTATCTGCTGCATATAGTAGCTAGACTGAAGTACCATTTTAGTTAGGGTAAAGTAGACAGGGAGGAGAAAAAGGGGAAAGCAGGTTGGTTATGTACAAGCAAATTATATGTGAGATAGATTATGAGTACCTTATCAATTAACAATGTTAATTGTATGTTGGTTGAAGTTTTCTGAGATTGCCTAAATCTTTTGATGTATGTGAATGAGGCAATCTCTTGCTTAGTGGCGCTGTTAAAAATTTGGATTTTCCAAAACTGTCACTTTTACAAGTGCCAAAGAACACTTCCAGCTCTTTTCCTACAATATATCACCTGTAAAATGATACCTGTATATATTCAACTGTAGAGAAAAACACACAACAGTTCTTTTTTAAAAATGTCTACCTTTAAGAAAGGTATCCTGATCTGGAATGAAAAAGGCTCCTGAGCACATTGCTGCCAAGATGAGAAGTTTAATAAACCAAAATCTGGAAAAGAAAAAAAAGAAAAATAGAATTACTTTAATATCTGACCAAAGGAAAAAATGTGGACAATAGATATAAGTAAAACAAATAGAGATAAACTATGTCATTACGTTGGTGAAGAAATGCAACTGTTTATAGTACTGAGTACCCAGTCAAAACTTTAATGAAAAAATCCATCTAGCTTACCCATTGTGGATGTAGGCACGACAGCTTTTGCTATTGTTGATTTTAATTGTGAGTAAAAAGATGATGAAAAAGAAACACGCCATTCCAAAACATACTCGATAAACTGCAGAGTAGCCCACCAGCTTCTCACAGGAGTCACCTGCTTGAATATGTTGACATATTGTTTCATAAAAATAAATCTGAAACGAACAATGAAGTACTGTAGATAAGATGCATGTTAACTGTGTATGATGACAACTGTACTAAGCAGTTTGGAGATAACTGTTCCTTTCAAATTAATCAAGTCATCTTTATTTTATTTATATACAAAATTTAGAAACCATGCTGCTGCTTCATTTGCATTTCCTAGCAATTCATTTCTGATTCATACAACATGCTTTTTCATCAGCAATTGTGTAGTTTGCACAACAGCATTGGAAAACAGGAAGGCAAAACATGTCTTTTGGGGTTCAAGTTGCCAACCTCTGCTGTGCAGGTGGTCCTTGTTTAACAGCCACTCCTTCAGTGACGGTTTGGATTTACAATGTGCTGAATGGGTGCAACTTATGACCAGTCCTCAAAGTTCTGGCTGTTGCAGTGCAATCACATGATGTCATCATTTAACAACCCACACTTAATGACAGGAACCAGGAACTGGGAGAAATGCTTTTGCTAAGTGGCATAGTTATATGATGATGTGCTTTGCAACTGCATTCTTTAGCAATAGAAATTCCAGTCCCAATTACCTTTGTTAAATAAGGACTAGTTGCAAAGCATTATTTCTTGATGTTCTTTGAATGCTCAGAAGGTTTTTAAAACATTGCAGAAGTAAAACAGCAGAAAAGTGGGGAAATTCCAGCCCTCTCCTCACTTGCTTAAATATTTGCTTTTGAGGCCATACTTTATTGCACAGAAAAAGATCAACAAGTAACCCATTTTGGCCTCAAGCTCACCACACAATTTTCAGCTACACCCAGAAAACATCTTAAAAGCACATTTCTATGTCCTTGGTTATATCCTAGAGCTGTGCCTCCTATGAAAATTTGTACCCACCCTCTCACAAATGGAACGGTCTATAAATAGATGCACTGACATATAAATATGCAGACATACATTCACCCACACCCATTTACAGCTAAATAAAAACTTCTCTATATCCTCATAGGTATGGAGTTCTGAAAGTAGCAACCAAATTGAACATTAATGTAGCTGGGTTTTTTCCTTCCCTTTCTTTTTTGGCTATAAACAGAGACAACCATTCCAAGCTCAAAACATTTTTCCATGTTTAAACTCAGTTTGCAGAAAAACCTGAGAGGGTCTAGAGAAAAATAACATAGAACATAAATTTAATTTAAACTAAGAAAATGTATAAACTGTTATATAGAGTTCATGATAGAATAAAATGAAATGTTCTAAAATGGAAGTACTTTACTACTTAGTTTTTTTATATAGGGCAGCAGATGAAAATTTTGACTCCACCTCCTCCCTCCCCCAATGAAAAAGGAGTTCTGTGAGCAGAGAGCCAGCACAATAAATCGTAATGGTTAATCATAATGTGCTAAACGAGGGTGAGAGAACACATTCAATCATGAGGCTCAGTGGGTGAGTTTAGACCAGTGATTCTGAAACTTAACAATCTGAAGATATATTGACTTCAACTTCCAGAATTCCTCAGTCAGCATGCTTTATTAAAGAGAGAAGCAAAATCATGGGTACTTTCATTCACAATTATCAAAATTATGTGTGCCTGCTAATAGGCCAAATGATTTCATGGTAAGTCTTAAGGTAATTACAACATTAAAGAGCATAATGAAGAAAATTTTAAGGGATGAACATTTTAAAAAGACTGGATGGAAAGGCAAAGTCTAGATGCATTTCCACTTATCTTAGCTAATGTTAGCAACTTATGAATTTGAGAAAGTACACTGCTCCAAACTGTTTTAATAATGTCTGGAAACATTTTTTTCAGCATAATAAACCAGGAACCTAGCTAATGCTTTATTTTTTTCAGATACAGAATCATACCACGGTAATACTGCATTTAATTGATCAGGAGTAAAATTCTTTTTCCTGCCAAAACTCAGTTCTCTCATGAGTAGGACAAAGGAGAAGACTGAAACCTATTTTAGCTTATTCTGCACTTGCCCCTACCATTCACACACCCTTCTTTGCTTAAACTCTCTGCTCAATAAGCCTCCAGGAAGGCTTGCCAGAAGTGTTTTGAAAATCCTGGCTACATACAGACTCTAATGCTGCAAAGTGTACTTCTCAGCACTAAACTGAGAAAATATATTAACTATAAAAATATATTATCAAATGTTCTCCCCCCACCCCAAGTGCTGGGTATGCAGCATATGAAGACAGCAGTAAACCAAACATTCAAAATCAACACAGTAAAATTATAAAAAAGGATAAGCACTAGCAAGCTATGCTACTCATCATGAGAAATCAATAGCACACTGCTTCACCAGCAACATTTACAGACAAGACTGTTTGAACAGTCTGGTCAGCTTGGCTCACATTTTTTTACAGAAAAATGAGGCAATTTTGGTAGACACTGACTGTAGGAAAATCTACGTCCATACAAACCTTTGAACATTCACTTCCCGTAGCTAAGGCAGAACCCTCCTACAGGGACCTGGTGGAGGATTGAGGCAGATGGTGCAGCATTTGTGGCCAGTTGTAAAGGTGAACAACTGCAGGGAGGGGGGAGGAGGAATTACAGTGGCTATAACTTTGGAACTGGGACATAAGTAGCTTGGGGGAGGGGTGACTGCCATAATGTTGACCAGTTGCTAAAGAACTGTTTGTAAGATGAGGACTATCTGTATTGACATTATTTTAATTGTTGATTGGGAGCTGATTGGGAATTTGATATAAGATGGGCAACTATATAAATGTGTTAAATAAATAAAGCAATATATCTTGACTAGAAGGAGACTACTTCAAAAAATAATCAGCAGAGTAGAAACTAAATTACTACAATCTTAGAGGAATGGAAAACAGGCAAGAGTTCCAAAAAATGATTAATTTGCATCCTCTCATTCAAAGCAGCCAAGTACTCAAATTTCAGAGAATAATAATTTTTTGTCTGAGGAAACAGTTATCCAGTGTATGGCTCTTCCTACTCAACTTTCAAAGTGAAACATAGGATGAAACATTTGGCATTGCTGAACCACACACAGTTTGGGGTCTTTCAAAATGTTTGAAACGGTTTATTATAATTGCATATGAATATATGTTCACACGCACACACCTATGTTGTAAATGCTAAAGTATGACATAAATTATGAGAACAGTCCAGTATCCATCATTATGCCTTCCAAAATTTTACAAAACTCAAGTCTAATATAATGTGCTTTATTCTGTAAATTTCAAAAATATCTTCTTTTCATTCAAGAAATTATTCTAGCATCTCTCCCTTTTTCCCCTTGGATCCCCAAGAATTAAATGCTTTTACTTACATGTTCTTTCATTTGTTTTGCTACAGTTTCTGACATCATGATGCAACAGATGAGAGCCACCAAGATGAAGTACAAGGCATACATAAAGCGGGTGCTGGTTGATTGTTTTATCTTTGGGCAACAACGGCAGCAAAGGGAACATGCAGCAGTACCACAACAACAGGCCAACTACAGGAGTAAAAAAAAAAAAAAAAAAAAGGAAAAACATAATTTTATTTTGATACAGCAAAATAACAGCAAAATCTGTTCCAATACATCCATTTGTAACTTCTGTTTTATTTTTCTTCTCTTATTTTCGTTTCCCTTTTCTCGAAAACTTAATAAATTTAATAAAATATGTTATGTTATGTTAATAAAAATATCCTGAGAATTAAAAAATGTAATGTTTTGATATCTTTTTTGATAAAAGAAAACCCTAAATGAACATTTTTTTAAAAAAAGCAATAGAATGTCTTAGAAGGGCAAACAGTAGTATTTATATATGGGCTCATAACACCATCCAAATTGTTACATTTTATTAAAATAGTATGGTTCTATATCAGGCTGAGATAGAATTACAAACTTGTATTCTTGTTTTGACCCATCTTGGGCTATATAAAGTTTGTTTTTGGAATTACAGACTATATGGTTGAGACATTGGAAAGAGAGCAGAGAAAAGCAACAAAGATGATTAGGTGGCTAAAACATATGAAGAGCGGTTGCAGGAATTGGGTATATCTAGTCTTGTGAAAAGAAGAACTAGGGGTGACATAATAGTGGCGTTTCAATATCTGAAGGGCTGCCACAAAGAAGAGGGAGTCAATCTCTTCTCCAAAGCACCTGAAGGCAAGACAAGAAACAATGAATCGAAACTAATCAAGAAGAGAAGCAACCTAGAACAATTAATCAGTGGAATGGTTTGCCTTCAGAAGTTGTGGGTGCTCCATCACTGGAGGCTTATAAGAAGAAATTGGACAGCCATTTGTCTAGAATGGTATAGGGTCTCCTGCTTGAGCAGAAGGTTTGACTAGACCACCTCCAAGGTCCCTTCCAACTCTGTTATTCTATGTTCTATTTTGGGTGGTAAGTCAGATCTGACCCATAGGCTATAAGTTGCCAACCCCTGCTTTAATAAATTCTCACTTCCAGCATACTGCTAGTCAACAGAGTTTTCCCAAGTAATGTAAATTACAGCCCGAGAACTTAGTAAGGGTCTCTTCTGAGTCTCTTGCCCTGCCCACTATGCAGACTGTGCTAGCCCTTATCTAATCTAAGCAGCATTTCTAAGGACCAGATGGGATGGTAGTAATTTTCACCTGCCTATGAACGAATTGGAAGTGAAGAATAATTGTTTTAATAACTTCTAGAAAAGTCAGAATTTGTTATGGGGCAAAAGTTCTTCTAATGTGTTTATAAATAAAATTATTTTCCCAGTGCTCCTTGCATGAAGTCCTTTATAGACTTCTGCTACCTCCTACCACATCATAGAAAGACAAAACATTTAAATAGTTTAAACCTATTAATTCCATCCTCCATCTGATAATGCTATAGGCTAAGGCTTTGTTTAATGTAAATGCTGCTTTGTATTTATTACTGAGAAAATTCCATCAAGGTTTTGACTACTGTATCAGACAAAACTCAGTTTGCCCTTTCTGCTAAACATCTAAAACCAAGCAGCAATTGATTAATTACCTTTTTGAATGTTTTTTTTATTCACTGCAGTATACATTATTATGTTTTTTAACAGGTAAACATGAAAAATAGTACTCTTAAATTGTTCATGTAAATAACTTCACATCTCACTTGGCACCCAGTAGAGTAGTGATAAAATCCTGGGCAAGATGAACCACAGCGATAGTGTTGTGTGTTTTTGTCTCAACATAACATATGAATCCATACTGAGTGAGAGAAACACAATCTACATAACCAGTGGCACAGGAGAGGCAAACTGGATATTAAAATACAGATTAAGAAGAAAGTCACACCCTACAATCTTTTTTTTTTCTTAAATGCCTACAGAAACTGGGATTCTGCTCCCGGGTTTCTCAACCACTCTTTCAAGAGCAGGTTATTGCAAGTTTTGCTGAAGCTGAATAAATTCTTGTCTGCTGAAAAATCTGAACCTTGATTTGCTAATCCACAGTTTGCTACTTGTAATCTGTAGTGATTCAACTTCTTTTTTTCTTATTAAAGCTGAATCTTTCAGGTTGCTGCAATATCTAAATATTAAATAGACATTTCTTTTATAAAACATCGTTTAAAAAAAAAAACCAAACTCACATGTGGGAGCCACACCTGCTAAAATATGATTTAACTACCTGCAAACTTGCCTCTCATAGGCACAAAGGCGATCTTGTAACGATCTCACACTCATACGCATGAGTGCACACTAATATACACAATGTTGTACAATGTGCACACAATATTGACTAGGAGAAATGGAAATCTTAAATATTTTTTCTCAAGCAAAAGAAACTAAACTATACAGCAAGCATGTAGCAATTTAAGTCTTTTTTATTTGTACTAGAATGAACAGATATGGTTTCTTTTCTGCCGCCCCATCTCACATTTTCAGTGAAGAATAAAAACAGTTTTTTCACATCACTGGTAGCAAAAACAATACAATACCTTGTAGCTTTTTTCTATCTCAAATGCATCTCTGCTAATTTAGTGTTCAACGAGAGTTTATGGAATCTTGCCTATACAGTATTGTACTATGTATGTCTGCTCATGAAGAAAGGATACACTACTCAAGGTTGGCCAGAGGCTTTCAAAAAGAAAAGGCTGTAAAATAAAGCAATATTTCTCACCTCTAGAATATCAGAACAAGGGGAGAACAGACTGCTCTCTTCTCTCATAATAGAAAGCTGGTTTACTGCTTTCAAATATTGGTATTTATTCATCAGTTGAGCCAAGACATTTATCCACATTTTAATTAAGGTAAATTTAAGCAAGACCCTTATGTAGCAAAAGACACACTTCTTTTTGGGCTCCATTTCTAACTGCATACATTATTTTCTAATGAATATTAACTTGTCCAGTTGTTTTTCAAAGGAGCACTAAAGCCAGGGCAAAGTAGGAGCTGCTCTAGAAGCATCTCACCTAATGAGAAGGAAGGACTCACTGGAGAAGGGCCTAATGCTGGGAAAGATTGAGGGCAATAGAAGAAAGGGACGACAGAGAATGAGGTGGCTGGATGGAGTCACTGAAGCAGTAGGCGTGAGCTTAAATGGACTCCAGAAGATGGTAGAGGACAGGAAGACCTGGAGGAACGTTGTCCATGGGGTCGCGATGGGTCGGACATGACTTCGCAATTAACAACAAGAAGAAGAAGCATCTGCTTATCCTGTTGTTTTAGCAGAACTCATCCTTTTGGATTGTGACTTTCAATATATGAAAATTACAAAAATAAATGAGACATCAAAAATGGAAATAATATAGTAGATAGGCAAAAATTAATAGAGTAATAAAATAACCATCTGAAGATGTCTGGCATTCCTTAAGGAGGCATTATGGTTGTATTCTTGTATAAAAATAGAGTTAGAAAACACAATTTTTGTTAACATCAGAAGTAAAAAAAAAACTGAACTCCATAGAGAGGAATGTACATATAACAGTCTAAAAATATCAGGTTTCAGATTAAAATAAAACAAAATCAAAAGCTAATTTAGGTTTACATATGAAGCATAACTATTTAAAACATGTTCGAATGATGAATTCAGAAACATTTAAAATTCTTTCCTTGCTGAGTTTCTTTTTTTAAACATAAGCATGTATGTCAACTCAAAATTAAATTCCACTAATTCAGTGTGTCTTTATTCAATATAAGATTGGCATATTACTATGAAAATCCACTAAATAATTGAGCCCACACACAGTGCTAAGCTATGATATGCCCAACAGCCTAAAAATTAAGCAAATCAATAAAACATGCTTCAGCTACTAAACAAATTAAGTATATGCTGAATGCTTATTGTATAGATCACAATTAAATGGTTGTGACAACAGAGTAATCAGCAAACCATGCTTTATAAAGTCTTGTAATCTGTATTCACATAATATGCTAAACAAAAAAATAATTAACATTAACATTTGGTACAATATACCATTGTACATAGCTAGACTGAATAGTCAATGTTGGAACACTACCTTCTGAAAAGTACACTTAATTGAACTAAAATGTGTTATATTTGTTACTTCACATTTAATGTAATTTTGTCAGAATTTCATGTTGTAAATGAGACATTGATGTATTTTTCCATGGGGTATGTACTGGAGTGAAACATGGCTTGCTGGGATGAGTCATATCTAATATAGTCCAAATCATTGTGGAATGTAACATAGTGGTTTTTTTATTATTTCTGAACAATCTTGTATTAAGAATAAAACTTCCAATATATTTTGGGTATTGATATTAGGAGCAACTGATGAGAAGTGTAGTTATTATTCTCAATGCCAAATTTCTGCCCCTATCCAATATGGTTGTTCTACGTTATTTTTGTTGGCAGTCTATTTGAGCACCATGCATCTCATCTCCACAAACACTTTGCTTAGAATGTTATATATTTCAGAGATGTAAATTAATTTCTGAAGGGGCCAATATATAATACAAGCAGCAGAAATCAATTAGTTGTCCAACAACATTAAGTAAATACCTACACAACCTTCACAGTCAAATTTTTGAACCAGCCTAATAAATTGCTTTCACTGGATTTCCTGTCACAGCCACTATCAGAAAGATAGAGCTATCTTGCTAAAATCAATTACTTTTTCCTATTTTAGAAAGGAAACCAACAATTTGCTTTGCCTATTTCCAGACTGCATGTGCAACAAAGCCTTTTTTTTGCAGATGAAATTCTCTAAAAATATTTGCAGGATTGTTGTAGAGAGAAAAAAAATGGAGGAGAGTGCTGTATACACCACCTTCAACTCCCAGGGGAAAGGTGGAATTAAAGTCAATACTTTTATCAGTCAAATAAATGAGCTGTGATCCAGAAAGTTCAAGGATTCTTTTTGTCATCCATTAAAATATAATTGTCTCCTGGCCAAATTCCTGAGAATGTCTATGTCAGTGGTGATGAACCTATGGCACGTGTGCCAAAGGCGGCACTCGGAGCCCTCTCTGTGGGCACATGTGCCACTGCCCCAGCCTCGCCTCCCCCCGCGACCTCCTCTTCACCAGCAGCCCCCCTGGAGGAGAGTCGCCCCCGAGAGTGGCCCATGCAGAGCAGCAAGCCAAGGACATGGCAGCCAGGCAGCGTAGACAAGACTCTGCCCTCATGCCCCATCGCGCACAGTTGATGCTGCGGGGCGCGGGCAGAGGGTGTGGCCGCCATGGTGGTGCTGGGCTGCCTGGGTGATCTGCCCAGGTGCTGGAGGCAATGAGTGGCCCTGCAGGCAGGCAGGGCGGGGGAGGGGTGGGGCGGAGCAAGGGGTGAAGCGGGGGCGGGGTCAGTTTTTGGGCACTCAGTCTCTAAAAGGTTCGCCATCACTGGTTTATGTTAACTGCTTATGGCAGAGGTAGGAAACTCAGCTTTAGGCTGCATGTTGACTCCAAATTCCTTTTCTAGGAACTTCCTGAATGCAATTCCTAATAAACAGCATCACCATTTTG
>NW_015386315.1:88917-133238 GCF_001527695.2 Protobothrops mucrosquamatus
GGGTGGGGCGGAGCAAGGGGTGAAGCGGGGGCGGGGTCAGTTTTTGGGCACTCAGTCTCTAAAAGGTTCGCCATCACTGGTTTATGTTAACTGCTTATGGCAGAGGTAGGAAACTCAGCTTTAGGCTGCATGTTGACTCCAAATTCCTTTTCTAGGAACTTCCTGAATGCAATTCCTAATAAACAGCATCACCATTTTGAGACTCTAACTATACAACAAATGTAGAGTAAATCCTAATACAAATGCATGAAAAGAAAATCAGCAGTTTCTACTCCCAGGGTAGAAACTGGGAGACCATGATCACATTCTAGTCCCACCATAGGCACAAAGCCAGCTGGGTGACCTTGAATATGGTTGCTCTCTCTCAGCCCTAGAAAGGAGGCAATGATAAACCACTTCCAAAAACCTTGCCAGGGAAACTGCAGGGATTAGGCTGGGCTCTTGCCAAGAGTCAACCCTGAATTGAAGGTGTGAGTTAGTAGTAAAAATATACACACAGATTCATACACAAACACGGATGTACACATACACCAAATCAGTAGGGTGTGAAAATTAAAAATGTGACTTATGTATCTTTGCATGTTTGTATATCAATCTATGTGTATGTTTCTATCTACTAACTCACATCCATAAAAAAGTAGAGAATTCTGCCCTTAGTCTTTAGCTTGAAACCTGTTTAGTATAGTCCTAAAAATGCAATAAGTACAATAAAAATTATGGAAATTGAGTTAGATATTTCACTCGGTATGATAAACTGCTTTCCCTCATACAGATGCCTTAGTGTTCTTAGATTCAAGATGTTGACAGGCATTAATTTTTGTGGATACTGTTGAGTACTTTTAAGTGCAATAGAAACTAGAACAAGCAGACACCAATCTATTAGTTTCTCATAGTGATTCTTGGAGTCCTAGGCAGGCCTGGGGAGCTCTAGAGTCTATAAAATGACAATTTCCATCATTCATCACCCTTGGCTAAGTAACTGAGGCTGCTAAAAGGCCAGATTCTCAATCCTATGCTAGTACAGTTTAAGGAACCCACATAGTTGCACATTATAGATTAATTTGTCAAAATCTGCCAAACCAAAATTAATTTTATGATTGAGAATTACTTTAAATTTACAAGCTTTTGACTAAAGGGCTACTTGGAGATTCTTTTTACAACAGGTGATCTGGCAATAGGTATATTTCTGCCTAAATACAAGACCCTGCTTTTCTCATCACTGAACTGTATCTTGTTGGATTGGTCTCAATGTCTATCAAGATCCTTCTGAATCTTGAATCTATCTTCCAAAGTGTGGGCAATTCCCCCAAGTTTGGTGTTGTCTGCAAATTTGATGAGTTCCCATTCTATCTAGGTATAGAATAGGAACTACCTGGTTCAACAGAAGAAACTGAGAGGGATCTAGATGACCTAGTTAAAACCACTTAAGTATGAATTAGCAGTGTGCTGCAGCTACCTAAAAAGTCAATGCAGTCCTGTATTAACAGAGGGATAGCCTCAGGATCATAAGAAGTGATAATACATGGTAGCTGTCTTCCAATACTTGTGGGGTTGTCACTGGGAGGAGAGGTCAACTTATTCTCCAAAGCACCTGGTGGCAGGACAAGAAGTAATGGATGGAAGCTTGTTAAAGAGAGATTCAATCTAGAATTAAAGAGAAAATTCCTGACTGTAAGAACAATTAATCAATAGAACAGCTTGCTTCCTGGAGTTCTGGGTGTCCATTGCTGGAGGTCTTCAAGAAAAGATTGGACAGCCATTTGTCTGGGATGCAATAAGGTCTCCTGCTTTGGGTAGGGGAGTTGGACTAGAAGACCTTCAAGGCTCCTTCCAGACTTATGATTCTATGATTCTAATAAGGGATTCTATTACAATTATAATTACGAGGACCAGTCGTAAGTCACTTTTTTCCTTCTAGATCAGGGCTTTTCAACCTTTTCACCCATTGTACCACATTTAGGATATGGCAACATCCGAGTACCACCAGTCACCTAGCAAGGTGTCAAAAACTTGACCCCCCCCAAAAGGAAAAAAGTAATGAAGTACAGGTAGTCTTCGACTTACAACAGTTCGCTTAGTAACTGTTCGAAGTTACAATGGCACTGAAAAAAGTGCCCCCCAAGCCACAGCCAAGCAAGACACCTGCCTGCCCGCCCGGCGGCGCTCTTGCTCCTGTCCGAGGTTTTCATTGTTGTGAGCATTTCTGTTGAGGATTTGAAGTGGGGGGTGTTTGATTTTTATTCCCCCCATCTGCTGGGTGGTTGCAGCAGGTTTTGGTCACTTCACATGACCCTGGGACACTGTGACCGTCATAAATATGAACCAGTTGCCAAGCATCTGAATGTAAATCACAAGATCCTGGAGATGCTGCAACATTCCAGCTGATCGGCGCTTCTTCTGGGCTCAGCAGAAGCACCAGGATCAGTGCTGCTTTCCAGCTGATTGGTGCTTCTTCAGGGCTCAGCAGAAGCACCAGGATCAGCACCGAGCTCCAGCTGACAGTCCCAAAGAAGCGCTGATCAGCTGGAAAGCGCCACTGATCCTGGCGCTTCCGCTGAGCCCTGACAGCCCTGCAGCTCCAGCCATCTCTTGCTCAGGCTTGTGCGGTGCTGCCACCGGTTCAGCTCATTCCCCTCCCCCGCTATCATTTTTCTAGGTTGCTCGTGTACCACCTGCCAGGTGCCAATGTACCACAGGTGGTACCCGTACCACTGGTTGAAAAGCCTTGTTCTAGATCACCCAAAATTGGCTAGGTGTTGCTACCAAGCTAGTCAATTTATTTATTTGTAGGATCAATTAAAAAAAAGCAAAACAATATATACAAACTTTTAAACAACAGCCAGTCTATACTATCCAGAACCCATTTTCTTGTCAAACAGCAGCAAGCCCTAAAATATTTAACTACAATTTATTAAGATAGGAGCACTACATATTTTGAGTACTAACATCTGTCTAAACTTTTAGTTGGCTTACTTCTTAATACTACAGATTGGCACTCTGCCTTTAAGCCATTCTTCTTCAACCTAGTATTTCTCCAATTTAGTCAATTCTCATGATGCCATGGAATTCTAAAACTTGTGGTGCCAGTACTTTTGGAATGCTTAACTTAGGGGAGATTTTTTGTTTTGGTCAAGATTGGAGAAAACTATAGAGTAGTTAATTTAAGAGTATAAACAATGCTATGAACTACAGAACATAAAAAAACCACAAAAAATGGAGAGGAGAATAAATTTTATTTGCTGTTGCTAAGAATATTTCTTAAAAATTATGTGGCATATTCAGAACTAAAAAAAGAAACTGAACTATTTCTCTTCATGTAATATAAATGTATAATAAAATTTCCTGACTAAAACTCACCACAGAAATTTTCCTCTGCAAGTTTCTGCTAAAAAAATGGCACTTAATTTTAACAGAAAGTGTTAATTCTAATTTCTTACTAATTAAATAGGACCTCAAAACTAGCAAGCTTATAGTTTAAAAATATGTAAATCAAGATGTAATGTAAATAAAAGTATAGTCACATAGCCAACCTTGTGTCTACATTACATTTATATACAATGAATCCTGAAAAAAATTAACTAAAGTTTTCCACTGCAGCTGCTTTATTTAAGACAGAGGTCAACTTCTAGTCTCAAGAGACGCTCTACAGAAAAGCCACATGTAAAATCCCGTTTCCTGTGAAATATAAGCAAAAACAAATCACCGCTGTGCAAGTAATAGGGCAGTTATTTCTCTTTCAAAGGAGGAAAAATATTTCTTTCTTAATCTAGGAATTCAGTTCACTCCAACTGGAGAGCAGACATGTGATCTCTGTCACTGAAAATAACACCTAAAGCCACATTATGGTTTGTCTGATTTAGCACAATGGCTGAATCCAATACTGGGTTATTCATGAGTATTTGGTAAACAAACCAAGCTTAGCTTAGTGTGTGTAGCCAAAAAGATGAGCTAGCTATAAATTGTTCTCTGTCATCATATGGTAGAAAAATAATGTATTTGTTATTTTTGTCAGCAAGTGGCAGTATGATAGTCACAAAACAGTTGTCAGCTTCATCACTAAATACAGCTCACAATCCAACTAGCATAAAGTAGCTGACTCGAAATGAAAAGAGTTGAACCTGGGGAGTGTTTGAATGGGAGACCACAAGGAAATCATGGTTCTATAGCAGAGGCTCCCAACCGGGGGTGCTTGCACCCCCTGGGGCTGCGAGATGATATTCCAGGAGGTGCAAAAAATTGGGTTTAGAAGTTTCAAAATTGTAGTGTATATGCATAATTTGTTGCTATTATTTCGAACTTTTGTAAGGGGTGCGAGAATATATCAGAAGTGTTCTAGGGGCACGGGGTATAGAAAAGGTTGGGAATCGCTGCTCTATAGGCTAGACCAGACATGTCAAACTCGTGACGTCACATGACGTCGCGCAACGTATCGGGACAGTTTTGCTATTGCTGGCAATGGGGTGGGCACGGCTTCTGTGTGATGCGTCCGGCCCACAGGCCGGCAGTTTGACACCCCTAGGCTAGACTGTGAAGTTTTTAAAAAATTGGGAAGAAGCCAATGGCAACCATTTTGATACAACTGCCTTAAAAGCTATATGTGTGTATCCATGAAGTCACTAAGAGGGATGCTTCCCTTAGCAGTCTATTTATCCTGAGTACTAACAAAAACTGTCTGTCATGACAGGGATGTTTGATCAAAAGTTTTATCTTACAAAACATGCAGTCACCCTAATTTTACCTGGTTCCTGCTTTTTGTTAGCTTTTCATTCTGTTGTAAATGGTTTTAAAGATGTGCAAAAATATTTCTGTGGAATGTAAGAAAATGTTGATTGGGGGACTTCCAGAGTAAGAAATGACAGACTAAAGATGGCTCTGAAATGCAGCACTGACAACAATAGCAGAATGAAAAGCCCGCATGTGGATCAGCTCTTTGCAATTTCTGTTCAGACAAGGACAGACTTGAGATCACCCACAAGTGGACCAGACAGTTGCTGTTCATGAAATTGCAAAACAGTGGTCTCTGGTGACTTAGAACTTTGGGAGACATGGGAACAGCCATCTATACCTTTGAAAGACCACTAAATTTACACAAGTAATTAGTAATTTTCTAATTACTTTTACAAGATCACTATAATTTTTACTAACCATTTATTGTTTGTTAGCTGCTTTTCAGCTATTAGGACAAGTTTGACAGCACCAGGTAATGAATTTTAACTGCAAGAACTTTTTAAAAAGAATTTCTATGGAGATTCTCAGTCATCCAGTTCATGGTTGGTCCAAAGGTGCTTTTCTAAAAGGCAATTGTACTTTCTTGTTTGTTTGTTTTTTCATTTGAAAACATTTTGCTTCTCATCCAAATAAATAAATAAGTAAATAAAATAAAAACCACTGAACAAGAAAGGACAGTTCCCTTTTGGAAAAGCACCTTAGGAGATACATCAAAATAATTAAAACTTAATTTTAGACAGTTACAAACAGACTAAGAGTCCAGATAGATTTGAAATAAGATTTTGGAATTAATTACAAAGAACCCTTCCCATGGGAAAATTCTTTTGTTTTGAGTTTTTTAAATAAACGTAAGATTTTGAAAACTGGACACTAGAGCAGTGGCTCTCAACCTTTTTAATGTCGCGACCCCAACTGGTCGTAAGTCGAGGACTAAACCGGTCGTAAGTCGAGGACTACCCAACCGGTCGTAAGTTGAGGACTTTCCCTGCCCGGGAGCGCCACGCATGCGTGGTTCCGCCCCCTGCGCCGGCCGAGGCGTAGCTGGCAAGCGGCAGAGACGGAGCAGGCCAACCACCAGCTGGCCCAGCCCAAGGGAGGTAAGGCACCCGCCGGAAAAGGGAAAAAAAATGGCGGACAGCCTTGCTTGGCGACCCCCGTGAAATGGTCGATCGACCCCAAATGGGGTCACGACCCATAGGTTGAGAACCGCTGCACTAGAGAGAACTAAAGATTACAATGAAAAGAGAACAGAAACTACAAACATTTGTAATGAGTTACAATTACAGAAACAGGAAATTTTTGATTAATGGACTAAAATATTAATTTTAATAGTCTCAACAGAGACATTTGCCTCTATGGGGAAACTGTGCCAAAATATGCTCTGGAAGAGGAACAAGTTTACTTGACAAAAATTGAGATTGAATTGAAACTGGATTTACAAATTACAGACTACAAGAATGCCATGGAAAAAGATGTGAACTGATAAAAAGAAACTGGCTGATTACTTAATAATTAAAAGGGATATATAAACAGTAAACTAAGAGAGTGAGATGAATAATTTTGGATTTATAAGAGGCTTGTTAAAGTTTGAAAGAATCTCATGGGAAGGGACAGAAAAAAAATGAACAGATTTTAGGTTTTATGACATCATTTAAATGGACTAAAGATTAAGATTAAGATTAGAAGAATTAAAAGGAATGAATATAGTTTATTTGACCAAGGTTAAAATGTTATTTCTGATAACTCTTAAGGACTTTTGCTGACACCAGGACTGAAATGACATGTTTTTTGAATTGGCACATAGATAAAAGATGGGATAGAGGAAGAAGAGATTATTTGTCGCATTTAAGAAGAGGTGATGCGTTAGTAAAATTGTTTATAGTTGTGATGGTGAGAAATAGCTTATGTATATATGACTTTTACTTCACTATATTCTTAATTTTTTTCCTATTTTTTCTTTATATTTCTGCATCTTTTATTCTATTTTTTAAAGTTCATATTAGTTTTTACTGTTGTAACTATGGTATAATCTTTAATAAAATTACTGTACTACCAAAAAAGAAATAAGAAATCTATTCATAGGGTTAAAACTTCAGTAGACACTCACTGGATATGAAATATACAAGGTAAAAAAATGCACATGGCTAGATTGTCAACTGGACTCCAAATTCTATAGAAGCTGTTACCACACATGGTCACCAGTTGTGAGTTAAGACGCTATCAAATTTCAACCACTCTTTCATATATTAACATATTTCACATGCACAGTTAGAGAACACTTATACATTCCTTTATGTTATGACTTATGAAAATAGGTAGAATTGGATCTAGAATTTAGAATCCCAACTCTTCTTTCTTATTCTGCAGGCAGAATGCAAAATTATATAGGAGGAAGGGGGGGGGTGTCAATTTCCTCCATTTCCAGAACAACTCCATGTTAATTATTGCATAGAAAGTATGTGCATCTTTTTTTTCTAGAGATTTGCTGTTCTGTCAGTTTTCTTGTTCAATGCTTGTTTGGAAGAGGGTATACATTTTTAACAGTACAAGGGAAAGTTTGGAGGCAGCACATTTATACATGATTTCCTTCATCAAGTTATTATAGTAACCTAGTTCACATGCTGCACTAATAATTTTATTCATGCTTTATTTAAGCAACTATGCTTTATTCATTAAATCATAGCTCAGCAGAAGGTTATAAACTCCACCACACAGTAGAAACATTAATTTTCGTAGGATAAACAAATACAGACATAAACGTTATAAAAATGCATACCACTGAATTTAGACAAATTCTAACCAACTGAAATTGGGATTGGGTTGCAGGATGACAACCGTGGACATGACTGTAACTAAATAATATAATTATTGTTTTATCAAAACACACATATATTAGCAGCGTCTTCTTTAGTGAGTCTTTTTTATTGTTTTGCTAAATTCCTTTGACAGCCCCCGGTAATAAAGCAGGACTTTATAAAAGATATAGCAAACTGACCCAGAGAAAAACAAAGCAGTATCTTAATCCGAGTCTGCAATCATCAGCTTGGCCCTGATTTCCGGTTTAACAACTAAAGCAAGGCTGTGAAAACGGCAAGCGATCCCCGACGCCCATTCAACCGACAGAGAAAGCAATTTGCTTTGCAGCTGGGAAATCAGATGAAGCGCTCAGCTAGATCCTAGTTCGAGCCCAGGATCGCCTAAATGGCTGAAGGATCTGGTCAGGAGCTAGGCTTCTGCCGGAGAAGCGCAACTGCCAGCGCATCTCCTGCCCAACGCGAAGGCGCGGCTTGAACGGCATTGTCCAGCGAAAAGAAGCGCTGGCGCAGCCCCCACGGACACTTGCCTGCCACGAAGCCAGGGTGGAACCGTTTAGCAAAGCTCCCTACCCGGGACAGAAATCCCGCGGGCTGCGTTCGCGCGCGCCTTACCTGGCCGGCGCAGCAGCGCGCAGACATGGTCGCCGCCGCGTAACGCTCTCTCCCCGCACCTGCCCGCACTCTTCAGGCGCCTGGTGGCCTCTCCCGGCAAGTCGGCGGACAGCTGCGGGGTCCCCTCCGGCGCAGAAAACGCCGAGCGCAGCCTGCTGCGGTGTGGCCCCGGCGCCCAGCTGTCCAGAGACTGACCCACCTCTTGGGTGCAACCCTCAGGGCGGAGAGACAGCTAGCTCCAGCCCAGCCCAAACAGTGGGATTAGGCTTCCGCTGTCGTCAGCTCGCCTCTAAGGAGCTAGATGGCTTTCCGGTGCGGGGGCTGTGTTAGCAGAGCGGGAGAAGGAAGAGGATCGGGTAAACCCAGCAGCAGGCCACCTGTCCGCGTTCACACGCCCGGGGACCCGGGTGGGCTCGAAGATGAAGCGCAGGCGCGAAGCCAGGCGGCTTGGGCTTCCCGGGAGAGAAGGGGGGAGAGGGAGGAGTTGGAGACGGACGGCCGCGCTTGTTTACGAGAAGGAAGAGAAGCGTCTGCCGCGGTTAGCGCTCTGAAGAAGGGCAACTCGTGGGGAGGTCAGGGCAGCAGTCGTTTTCAGGGAGAAAATGCCTAGTGGACTCCGCTATTAAGGCGACTCGCTTACCCCTTGCATTTTATTTTGCATCTGAGAGCGCCTTTCTGCTGGATGAGACCGGAGCTTGGTTGTCGCGGTCCATTTTTTAAAAAAAATTTGGCAAGGAAAGATTCAGAGCTTCTCAGTTGTTCAAGCAGCGTGGGTGTTTCTCCATCTTTTTACAGAGCCTATCTCTTTGCAGTTGCTTTTACATAGGTTTTATAATGTTTTTTTTTTCATGTATTGTGTATTCTACTCACACTTGTATTTACGGTGTAATAAGCATGTTATTTTTTTCAACCCGTTGACAAAGAGGTAGCTACAATGCAAAGATTCAGCTACAATACAGTACAGGCACTGATGATAAGAACTGGCATTCTTATAGTCCTGGATCTCAACAGCTTTCAGAATCTGTGCCTAGAGCAGTGTTTCTCGATCTTTGCAATTTTGGGAGTTGAAGTCCACATGTTCTGGGAATTGAAGTCTACAGATGTTAAAATTGTTAAGATCGAAAAACACTGTACTAGAACATTGCCTTCGTGAGATTAGGCTTTAGGAGCAATAAATATCTGGCAGTGTTATTGGTTCTTCTTATTGGAACTCACTCAGAATATGAACTCATCCTGTTCGACACCTCAGTTGTTGGCTATGGAAGCCCACAATGTTCTGTTTTCCTATAGGCTGTTCAAAAAGTACATGAAATTGTGGAACATAATCATTCAGCGCTTTGAGAGAAGGCAGGAGCACACTGAAGACACGGTAACTCTATAGTTTGTTACTCTAAAGCAGGGATCCCCAACCCCCGGTCCGTGGACCAGTACTGGGCTGCGGCATGCCAGCAATTGGTCCGCACAAATAAGCAAAATCCCATCTGAGAGATGCAGGCAGCACACAAAACCATGCACCCTCTGGTCCGTGGAAAAACCTCTCTCCAACGAACTGGTCCCTGGTGCCCAAAAAGTTGGGGACCTTTGCTCTAACGCAGTGTTTTTCAAACTTGGCAACTTTTAAGAATTCTCCCAGAATTTCCCAACTAGCCTAGTTGTCAAGTTTGAAAAAGAATGCTCTAAAGTGTAACTATAAAAGCATATTATAGACTTAAGAAATGTAGCAGAAGCATTTGAAAGATCCTGTTAGAGAGGAAACTAGTGTTCAGCTCAGACTAGACAGCAAGTAAGGAAATAGATGATAGAATAATAGAAATATTAGAATTTCATATTATTAGAATGGGTTAAAAATAAATGCAGGGATTTTCAGGAGTAATACAGATATTCCTTGACTTACAACCACAACTGAGTCCCAAATTTCTGTTGCTAAATGAGCCAATTGAGTTTTGACCCATTTTATGACCCTTGCCATAGTTCAGTGATGGCAAACCTTTTAGAGACCGAGTGCCCAAACTGCAACCCAAAACCCACTTACGTATCGCCGGGTGCCGGGTGGGAGTGGCCTACTCGGCGGGCGCAGCTACAGTAGGCTTGGCAGACTGGGTGGGCGTGGCCACTGGATGGGTGTGGCTGCAGTAGTCATGGCAGATTGGGTGGGCATAGCCGGGGTGGGCATGGCCACCTTGATGTTGCTTATGGGAAGGGATACCTGTGGGAGCCGGGCAGGGTTCGGGGAGATCCAGGGGGTCTCTGGCAGGTGGGATGGTGGGCTTCCCAATGGCGGCTCTAGGCTGGCTGGCCTTAGGCCAACGATGGCAAACTTTTAGTGATCACGTGTGCTGGGGTGATGGCGCGTGCCCACAGAGAGGGCTCTGCGTGCCGCCTCTGGCACGCGTGCCATAGGTTCGCCACCACTGCCATAGTTGTTAAGAAAATCATTGCAGTTAAGTTAGTATCACTGTTGTTAAGTGAATCTGGCTTCCCCATTGACATTGCTTGTCAGAAAGTTGCAAAAGGTGATCAGAAGTTATGTCCCAACTTTTCACATTCCTGAATTTGGGATTGCTATTCAATCACTCATGTCTTACTTCTCACCTATACTACTGCATTGTACTCTACCTGGGACAGCCCTTGCAAATTACTCAGAAGTTGTAGTTAGTCCACCTAAGTATCCTCACCTAACATTAATAACTTCAGGATGTTTGTGGAACTATCTACCTCCAGTTACCATGCTCTTTTTCCCCCAGAACCTGACCCATGGAATAACCTCTTTCCCTCCCCGCCATTGTAAATTCCTAAATCTGCTGGCCTTTAAGAATGCTTGAAGACCCAGTGACCCAAAATGATATATGCACCTATTGCAACTATAAGAGTTTTTGTTCTTTGTCTTGAATGCGAAGCATAAAATTATTATGGGATAAATAAGTCCACAGTTTTTTTCAGGAACATTCCAGTAATCTCTCTGATTTAGTTCATCTATGTTATCCATTATTATATGTCTTTATTTCAATCCAACATACTTTTTAGTTCAACATCTGCTCAACATCATGTCTTCAAAGTATCTGAGTTTCTGCTTGGTAATCTGGTTTCTCAAGGAGCAAGCAGCTTTATCCTATATACTGAAGCATATTTTCAGAACAAAAATATTTTGGCCTTCTCTCTGCCTAACAAGGATATTTGGAAAAAAAAGTTTCATTTCTAATCTTTGCATTTGCAATTTATAATTTTCCAGTTCATTCAGCTGACTGTTCATGTATTCACACTTAAAACATTTTACTCACCAAATCATTTTTTGTATTTTTATTTTTCTTTTTTTTAAAAAAATGGCAATAAAATACATGGTTATTGTGTATTGAAATACTACATACATATTACAAACATTTACAAACATAGCTTTCACTCATTTTTAATTAACATCTCCCAGTTCTCACGTTTGGTCTTTTCAGATATCATAGCAGCAGAAATGTTCAAGATCCTCATTTCCATAGCTGTCAAAAAACCAGTTTTTTGGGTAACCCTGGATGGAAAATATACACATAACGTATTTTTGCATATCAATTTAGCAAATTACTATGTCCTGATCTTTCTCAAAATTTTATTATATTTATGTGTTGCTAGGAATATATAAAATACAGGTTTTACTATCCATTTCCAATCTAAATGTGGGAACTGTGGGGATGAAGAATTTCTCTTCTGATCTTTAAATAAAAAACTATTCAACAAATGCAAATACTCTCTTGCTTTATATCTGTACCCTTGTGAAATTTAAGATAGGTTGCTTCAAAGTGATAAAATTCATAGCTGTTTGAATAATTCCAGTAAATAGTTTCCAGTTTTAGGACTGTTATCTGGATTTTTTCCATTTGTGAAACATAACTCATCAAAACTGAATCACATTCAAGAAGAGCATGGCTAAATTTGTCTAATATAATCTCATACAAATCAAACTAAGTCTTTTAGAAGGTTTTTCTGCTAAAAAGCAGTCTAGAAATATTTAAATAAAACATTTTAAATAATGACAACACTAATTGAACTATTAAACCTGGAATGACAAACCCACTTTCTCCTCTCTTACTTTGCGCAAAATGCAATATATGTTTATTTTAAACATTAGAATGATGTAGTCAAATATGCCTTTGTGCATATTTATATGTGTGTATGAAAAGTAAAGATGACTGTGTGATCAAAGCTCTGTCCCTATTTATGGAATATGGAGCAGACATAAAAAATAAGCTGCAATTATGACTTTCATAAACTCCCATGGATATAGCAGTTAAGGCATCTGACTAGTACTGAGAAGTTTCAGGTTTAAGTTCAGACATGGAGACCCAGTCCCTGACTTTGGGCCAGTCACCCCTCTTAGCACAACCCACAGGGCTCTTATAGAAATAAAATTTAATAAGACCTCCATATAAAAACCATTAATTTCTGGGAGAAAAAGCACAATATAAATTATATTAATTAACACAAAATCTAAGAAACAACTGATCATAATTTTACCTTGATCTTTTCCATCCATCCTTTTCCTTTTTAAATTAGAAACGGGATTTTGTTGCTCTTTCAAAGCTTCTGCAGGACAGTTGGGTCTTGGCAATTGACTTCCAGGTGTTGGTGCTGGTCGATTATTAAAA
This sequence comes from Protobothrops mucrosquamatus, assembly GCF_001527695.2. Classification (NCBI taxonomy): domain Eukaryota; kingdom Metazoa; phylum Chordata; class Lepidosauria; order Squamata; family Viperidae; genus Protobothrops; species Protobothrops mucrosquamatus. The sequence continues at coordinate 101,702 of NW_015386315.1, forward strand.
TACTCATGTTTAAGTGCCTGAAAGACAAAAGAACAGAATAAGCTGCATCTTTCAAGCAATAGTTTTCTCTATACAAGCTTTACTTGGTTTTCACTATACAACATGTATAGTGGTTGTATGAACTTTTGTTTGGTTAATTAAAAGGAGTTTTTGCAGGAGTTGGAAAGAAATATAATGGTAATAAGAGAGAGTATCACCATAGTTCTATATATTCCATTTAGAACTGAGAAATGGTACAGGATTTGAAAATTGTGTCACTGTAAAGTAAGAAAAAGGCAGTAAGAAGTCCAATGTTAGTAGCAAGTTAATACTGGTAGCTTTGGTACACTTAAGAACATGTTGTCAACATGTGCTGCAGTCAGACCTGGAAAGTCTGGACTTGTTTGGGACCAGCTAGGAACAAAGATTTATCATACTAACGTAGCCTCCAGCAACTTTGTGCCTTCCAGATACACTGGATATCAGCTCTTTAATATCCAGGTAACTTGTTAATATTGTGCTGATACTTTCATCTTGATAAAATATAGGGCTGAACAGGCAGATCAAAGCCTGATCATTCTCAGGAAAGTAGAAATAGGTAGGTAAGCTAATTAATTATAAATAAATTAGGTTACTGATATGTGCCAACACATATATATAGGGTCATGGGGGGGGGGTTAAGATACCCCCTGCTCGAGCAGGAGACCCTATATGCTATGAAATAAAACAGAAGCTCCCTTGAATGCTATTCTTTATACAACCAACAGCTCTTAAACAAGAAAGAATGAGGACGTGAACAGATTTGTATAAGTTTACAAAATATTGTAATCCTCACCCCCAAACAAAAACATCCAAAGAGGACTGAAAAAGCTAAGGGGGCACAGGATGCTGAATGACTGCAAGGATGGGGTATGGAGTACCTTTGAATAAAGTATAGGACGGTACTCCTCGACTTACAACCACAATTGAGACCAACATTTGTGTTGCTAAGCAAGGCAGTTGTTAAATGAATTTTGCCTCATTTTAAAACCTTTCTTGCCACAGTTGTTAAGTAAATCACATCAGTTGTTAAGTTAGTAACATGGTTAATCTGACTTCCCCATTGAGTTTGCTGGACAGAAGGTTGCAAAAGGTGATCACATGACCCTGGGACACAGCAACGGTCAGAAATATGAGTCAATTGCCAAGCATCTGAGTTTTGATCATGTGACCATGGGGATGCTGCAATAGTTGTGTGAAAAACGGTCATAAGTCACTTTTTTCAGTGCCATTGTAACTTTGAACAGTCACTAAATGAATGGTTGTAAGTCAAGAATGACCTGTAGAGAAGGCTTGCACACTCAGTGGGACTAGGATTTTATGCACCAGTCCTTGGCCATGCCCCCTTTGACCCCAGCCACCCACCTCAGCTGATTTACAGCCAGTTTTCCTCCTCCGCTGGTCCTCCCTGGCCATTCTCCACAGCCAATGGCCCCCTGGACCTGCGCCCCTGGCCCTTCACCCAGACACCATTTGATCCGGGCGTTTTGCTGTATGGAACAAATAGCCCCCAGTCAACCGGGTGGCAGGCAGAAGCAATGGTGCTGCGGGGCAGCGTGCAATTTGCAATGGCAATCGCAGGGGCTGTAGGGTGGGCAGTGTGCAATGCATTTTTTTTAAAAAAAAAGCGCTGGAGCTGCTTTGCAAGTTTTTTAAAAAGGGACTGTGCTTTCTGACCAACTGGGTGACTCCAGAGTATCAGGGGGCCATTAGCCGTGGAGAATGGCTGTGGGGGGACCAGGGGAGGAGGAAAGCTGGCTGTAAATTGGCTGAGGCGAGCGGCTGGGGTGAAGGAGGTGCAGCCAAGGGTTGGTGCCTAAACATCCCATTCCAGTTGCAATTATACACCTCATATTTTCTGTTTGGACCTATAGGACTGAAATACATTTCTAAGTATCTATGCCAGGAAAAACTTTTGGTGTGACCTGAGAAAAAATAAAGACCACAAGAACAGCTGCAGCACATAACTAGACGTTCCCAATCTTAAATAAAATAAAACAAAACAAAACAAAACAAAATAATAAAATAAAATAAAGGTAGATCTATCTGGAAACATTTGTTCATATGGAGTTCTCAAGAAGGGGTTTAAGAAAAAGGTCTGAAACATTTTGCTAGTGTTGATTAAAAAGTACACCAAACCAAGATTTTAAAACACATGCTTTCAATTACAAATACAATATGGGAATAAGTCTCTAAATTCAGTGATACTTGCATCTTCTTATGGTAAATTCTGTTGCAAGCACTCTAGCTACTTGTGGGGCCTCAGAGAAAGGGAAGTTATTGGTTCAGTGCCCATTCTTCTTCTTTGCAGCTTGAGCCAAGGGATAAATTGCTTTGCCACTAAGTACTGAGAGGTCAGGCATGTTTCTCCTTTCCACTAGCAAGACACAAACCTTGCTCCCTTCTCTCTCTTCTCCACAGCTTAGCTGCTTTACCTGACTGATTGCTTGAGTTGGTGGCCCTAGACTTTGGCTGAAGAAGTCCTGCTTTGGCTGAATCACAGTTTAGCCACCAGCCTGATAATTTGAATCAGGCTGGTGGCTAAACTGTGATTCAGCCAAAGCAGGACTTCTTCAGCCAAAGTCTAGGGCCACCAACTCAAGCAATCAGTCAGGTAAAGCAGCTAAGCTGTGGACCAATTTGAGGTCTTTTTCCTACCATTTTACCTGTACCTTGAGAACTGGTTGTCAGAAGGCAAACTGAAATGTTAACTTACGGATAACATTCAGAAACTTAACTTACCGATAACATCAGAAACCAGCTCATTGCCAAGTAAATGGCCCAAAAAGTGCAATAGGCATGGAAGATGTAAGTTTTTTTTTACAACAAAATAGGGCAATTTTGCCAACAAAAAGTATTTGAATACACTAACAGTAATTTATAGGGTAAATTAAATACCTGAGTAGCTGTGAACCTAGTACAAGGATCAAACCGAAATAAGCCTTGCAGTAATTCCAGCAAATCATCACCAGCAGCACTGAAGATGTGCTGAAAATGCATTCCAGGGAAACTTTTAAAAGTAACATAATCTGGAAGATTTGTCATACCCTATTGGAAGAAAAGAAAAAAAAATATAACAAGAAAAGCTTAGTTACTATGGAATGATAGCCCCCCCCCCTCTATAAATGCAATTTAATTCTTCAGCCAATCAACTTACAGGCCATTGCTCCTCTGTTGGCGTACCAAGAGTTTCAAAAATCTTGGTGAGCTGATCCAGATCAGAATCTCCTGGCAAAAATGGAACCTATAGTAAGATGAATACACTGACATTCAAAATGTTTAATTATTTGGCTTTACAAGTCTCAGGGTTTCTGAGCAATAAATTCAAGCCATGGCAATAAATTCTCTACATTGCAAGATTCTGGTTTTTTTTGCAATGACTGGAGAATGATTTAATTTCATACAGATGAGAGGGAGGACTAGGATGGGGAGAAACCCTGGAATGACTGAAGTGATGAAAGAACAGAGAAAAGGCTTCTCCAAGCAATCTGTTCACTGCCTCATCAAGAGGGACATGAGAAAGGGATTGGCAAAACGAAAAACAGAGTGTCCCACTCCAATGTGGCTCAGACGCCACCCATTATTAGTATCAATTGAAGAAAAGCAAGCCTAAACAGAAGGAAATTCTTAGGTTTCATGGAGATACCAAAGATGATTGTAGAGTAGTATTCCTCCCCTACTCACCCCATGAAGTGTGACTGACCCTTCCCTTCAAAGCAGCTCTATTTTAATGGGCTGCTGGAGCCTGGAATAATTTGCAGGGCTCATCTGGCTTTGGTTTCTTCTTCTTTTTTTCCCACTATGATGAGTATGACAACTGATTTTCTCTTTTAGTAATGAGGACGCTCTGCCCTGCTTTGTACTCTACACAGTCAGTTAGGTTGGGCTCATCTATAAATATAGCTAAATAAGTAAGATACTTGTATTTGTTATGGCAGAAGGAATAACGTTCAGAAACAGCCTTTACCAAGACAATGGTTAGATAAAAGAAATCTGAGTTAGGGGCAGAACTGTAACCTAAGAAAATCTCTCAGTTAAGACTCTCCCTAGTTCTCTCTTCTTTGTTAACACCGACAGACTGAATGATGGCTCAAGAATTTAATCTGTCATGCATTTTCAGTCAAGCCCTGTCCCCCCATGCTTACCCTTAGAAGCAATTCAGCCAAGATGCAGCCTACTGCCCACATATCCACACCCACTCCATACATTCTAGCTCCAAATAATAGTTCAGGTGCTCGATACCACCTGTAAAACAGGTTAACAATCAGATTACATTGTCTTTCTTCACTGAAAAGGCATATGGAAGACAAGGTACAAACTTGTCAAAAATTTTTCAAAGTACAAGTTTAAAACAATATAAAGAAGAAATGCAGATAAGAAATCAAATATAAACAATAAAATATGGGTGGCTAGTCAACAAATCTTTAAAAAATCATGTATGAGTAATATATTCTAGTATATCTTTAAAGGCTTACCATGGTATGAGATATTTTATACCTTTTTCACAATCAAGCTATATGGAAAGAGAGAGAGAAACTACAAACTTCTTCACTTTGTGTTTAAGGATGAAAATATTTATTTAAGTAGATAGACCTTCCCTACAGATAAGTACCTTAAAATTAATTTGAAAAAAATATGAAAAACGTTGAAGAAAAAATAATGAACAATATAATTAATACCATTAATATCAAACCTTCAAAAACAGAGTTTCTAAAGAACCTCATGGTTTTAATTCAGCTTAAATTCACCATTAGGCTGAATGAGTCCTAACTGTAATTACAAAGATAAAAAAATGGCCAATTCTGAACTAACACATGCACTGAAAGTTCTTAGAACAAAGTTATTGGTAAGTAATAATTGTATGGAAAAGATGCATAATTAGCTCTCATTTTCACATAGCAAAGTAGATATGCAGTAGTTGGTACATTTAATTTTATCAGCTTTCTACTTACCCATATTTCTTACATTTCCTTTGTCAAGATAATAATTTAATAGCTAAACAGCTTATGTAATGATGTACTGCAATGTAAGGTGGATGATGCAATAATAGGAATGACTCAGCAGGTGTGTGTATCTCTTTAAGAGCTTGAGTATAAAAGGGAAGGCTTTTGCTGCTGTATTCTCTTTTGTCCGTTTCCTGCTGTAACTGTGTGTGTTGGAATTTGCTGAATTATTGTAAATATTGTAATATAAACCACCATTTAATACAAACCACTGTTTACTGTATTTACTCCTGGGTTACCTCAGCGCAATTATACTGTGTATGCTCTGACAGGTTATGGGCCCAGAGTGAGGAGAAACCCAGTGAGAGTTTGAACCAGAGCCAGAGGAATTGAGGCTTGTGGTTTGTTGTGGTTTAAAGAAGCAGGCAACATGGCTTCCGTCAGTGTAATGGGAGGAGGTTTTGCAGTGTTTCATCTGAATGAGACCAACTACCTCTCCTAGAGTCTGAAAATGGAGATGTATCTGAGAAGGGAGGAGTTGTGGATGATAGTTACTGATCCACCTGCAACCCTGGAGGATGGGGACTGGAGAAAAAATGAGAAAGCATTGGCCAGCATAATCCTGAGTTTAGAGGATAGCCAGCTGATACACATGAGGTGTCTCCAGTTTGCTAAGGAGTGCTGGGAAGCTTTACGTACGTGAGAGGGACTGTGAGCAGCAAAGTAATGCTGACAAGAAAGCTACATAAAGCACAGCTGAAGCCGGGAGACTGCATGTCTATGCATTTGCAGTCCATGAGAAAGACATTCCTAGAATTAGAGGAAAGAGGGATGACTTTTACTGAGTCATATAAGGTATATGTGGTGCTCAGTTCATTGGATAATTCATGGGATGTCCTAGTGACCAGTTTAGAGTCCATGCAGGAGAAAGACTTAACCATGAGTTATTTGACTGGTTGGTTGCTGGAGGAGGAACAGAAACGTCTGGAAAGGCAGCAGAGAGGGGATGATGACAACGCACAGCCCAAGCCTAGAACTGCTACGTCTCAGGGTGCCAGCACAGCAGCTGAGAAAGTTTGCATGGTGAAACTCTGCTTCAAGTGTGGTTCTACAGAGCATCTCCAGAGATGCTGCCCTGAGAGGAGAAACAGAGGAGCAGCAAGACAATCAACATTTTTCCTGGCAGCGACATTAACTGAGAAAAAACTTGGTTGTTGGACAATGGGGCCAGTCAGCATATTGCAAATGACCCACAAATGTTTTCCAATTTGAGACCAGTTAAGCAAGCATTTGTTAGCTTGGCTAATGGACAACAGTCTGCTGTTAAAGGGGAAGATAAAGTTTATGTACCTGATATAGGAGAAATGGATAATGTATTATATGTACCAGAGTTAGACCATAATTTACTCAGTATTTCTAGCTTGGGTAAAATGGGGTATGAGGTACTGTTTGCAAAGGGTCAATACACCATGAGGTGGGAGGATTTGTGTACAGGGTGTTAAACAGGATAATTTGTATGTACTAAGGAAGCAGCAGGAAGGTTGTGCATGAACACTCCCAAACATGATAACTGTGTACATTTATTACACAGAAGGTTAGGACATGCGAGTTTTAAAGTGCTGCAGAGGATGCCAGATCTAGCTGAGGGACTAAGAATTAAGCAATGCAACACATATTTGGATTATGCTATTTGCAAGGAGTCAAAGTCTAGGGGGTATCCTGTAAATAAGAAAAGCACTAGGGAAACTAACAGAATTTTGCAGTTAGTGCATGCTGATTTAATTGGTCCTATGGTGCCCTCTCTTGGAGGAGCTAGGTACATACTAGTCTTACTGGAGAAGAGCCTAATGCTGGGAAAGATTGAGGGCAATAGAAGAAGGGGACGACAGAGAATGAGGTGGCTGGATGGAGTCACTGAAGCAGTAGGCGTGAGCTTAAATGGACTCCAGAAGATGGTAGAGGACAGGAAGGCCTGGAGGAACATTGTCCATGGGGTCGCGATGGGGCGGACACGACTTCGCAACTAACAACAACAACACCAGGTATGGGTTCTGCTACTTATTAAAGAACAAAACTGTTTAAGCAATGGGTGAACTTTGTAGAGAAAAGGTATGGTCACAAAGTATGCCAATTGCAAACAGACAGGGGAACAGAGTTCATGTCTGATAATTTCCAAAGGTAGCTGAGAAATTTAGGCATAAGGCATAGATGCACAAACCCTTACACACCAGCAGAAAATGGAGTGGCTGAAAGGAGAAATGGTATATTGCAGACCATGAAGACTCACTGCTGGCAGATGCAGGAATGAGTAACACGTACTGGGGAGAAGCTATAAAAACAGCCAACTATTTAGTGAACAGGGTATGGAGTGTTGCTATCAATGAAACTCCATATTACATGTTGTATGGAAGGAAACCTTCATTGGTTCATCTAAGGACATTTGGCAGTTATGCCTAGGTGCATATCCCCAAAGGCACCAGAAGGAAAGGACAGAAAAAGGCCAGGAAACTTAGGTTTGTGGTATATGAGTCAGTTTCCAAAGGATATAGATTTTCAGATGGAACTAAGAAGGTTCTGCTAGTTTTGCAGAACAAAATAATTGGAACAGGGTGTACGCTAACACTGAAGTGTTCATGCCAACAAGTAGCGTTAGTTCTCAGGAAGGAGAGGCTACACAAAACCTAATGAAGGATGAACAGGATAGCAGGTCAGAAATAATAGGGATAGATGAGGATAGACCTGAGATAGAGAGAGAAGTTGCAGAAACACAAGAACAAGTGATTCCAAGGAGGTCTGAACTTAGTAATAAAGGTGTACCTCCTGATCGATTCATAGCAAGTGGGGTTAGAGCATATAGCGTAAGGTATGAACCCCGTGATTATCAAGAAATGTTATCATTACCTCAAGTAGAAAAGGATAAATGGAAGGACACAATAATTAACTGCAGTATAAGGCAGGAACGTACACAGAGAAAAATTGTTCAATTATTCAAGCTGATATGTTGACTAGGTTTTAAATCAAGGGTGTCAAACTCGCCATGTCACGTGACATGTCACGACTTTTTCCCCATTGCCGGAGCTGGGGTGAGCAAAGTTTCAGCATGATGCATCCAGCCCGCAGGCCGGCACTTTGACACCCCCGTTTTAAATGCAGGCAAATGTAAATGTAAAAGCATTTGGGTTAACAGCTGTTTAGCTTTAAATGGGAGGAGTGTCAGGGATAATAATTTAATAGCTAAACAGCTTATGTAATGATGTAATGCAATGTAAGGTGTATGATGCAATAATAGGAATGACTCAGCAGGTGGTGTGTATCCCTTTAAGAGCCTGAGTATAAAAGGGAAAGCTTTTGCTGCTGTGTTCTCTCTTGTCCGTTTCCTGCTGTAACTGCTGTGTATTGGAGTTTGCTGAATTATCACATGTATGTATTTTGTGTCTAGTATATTTGTAGATATTGTAATATAAACCACAATTTAATACAAACCACTGTTTACTGTATTTACTCCTAGGTTACCTCAGCGCAATAAGACTGTGCATGCTCTGACATCCTTCCATGTCCATTTTCTTCCCAAGATCCAAAAATGATCTTTCCCACATTCAAAACTATTCACCACCCTTGTATTCTTCACTAATTCTCTCAATACTTCAACGCAATCACATTAATCATATTTTTAGATTTGTACTTTCTTTGCCAAGTGTATATGAATACATTTATGCGTAACCACATATTCAAAACAGTTTTCTAACTAATTCTCACCATCTGCCCTTCTAATTCATTTTTAAGTCACCTCATAGACCAATAGTTTTTTCCATACTTTCCTGTTGTATTCCTCCCATTTGTTTTTTATGATTTAACAAAATAATTTCTTCCTCATTTGTATTCATTTAAAATGTTGCATGATTTTATACAACATTCATTTTTATCACTGTTCAGTGGAATATGTCACTATAATAATATAACAACAACAATCTATGGATTCCTACTTTCATACATATAATAGATTAGATTATTCCAATTCATACTTTTAGAGATATATTTTAGTCTTTCATTCATAATTAAATCCTACATGTAATTATTAACTACATTCTCCAAGAATAGCCAACTTTTGTTAAATCCGTCCTCTTTCTCTTACTTGCACTGAAACACAATGCACCTATTCTTTCTTTCAGTTATTAATGCATGCTTTGTATTATTTATTCTTCTTACATTTCAAGACACAATCTTCCATATGCCATGGGCATAATCAGATGGGCTTATAAATATTGACTACCACCATTACTACTCAACATAGCTTTGGTCCTTGAAGACTTTTACACAGCATTATTTGTAAGACAGAGAAGGTATAATCTAGTTATCAGCCATAGTTGCACCCGTGCTACACCTTTCTAAGTTTAGGGAGAAGTCATTTTTGGTGCATTTTACCCAGTATGTCACAGGCACAATCAAATCTGGTACAAGGTTTATTCCCAGCATGCTCACATTATTTTCTGCAAGCCAGGATCTTTATTGCAGAGACTATCTTGCAAGCCAAGGTATTGTTGTCCATTTCCTACCAAGTATAGTCATGTGAAAAAGTAATTACATCCCACGTAAAGGTGAACTAATTGAACAACAATAGCAGCAAACCTATGAAAAACTGACTTTTAAACAATTTTAAGTTTATAAAAAGATCTTAATCTCTGTTTAAAATTAATCTGGCAGGACTCTAACCTTCCAATTCAGTATCATTATATATGATGAGATGGAGAGGAAATAATGATTAAAATGTTCATCTATCCCAGCATCTGAAAATGTATTTAATATTATGCTATAAATTAAGCTGTTATTAATGTACCATTATGTAATTTACTGTATTTATATTCATCTAATGTGAAAATTAGTTAAATTTAGTATTAAACTAAATAAGTACTAGAAACATCTTCAGTGTCTGTTCTTCTAAAATGCTTTACATGTATATCATCTTTTTCCTTTCCCCCAAAGTAAGAGATCCCTCTCCCCATTAACTATAATACAGTTCAGTCCTGACACTCCAGCAATATTTAACATTTTCTGAGTTGGAAGGGAGAATTGCTGCATTCCCTCCTTCCCTCTCTGTAATCACACTCCAACCAGCATGTCTTTGTAAGCATACAAGATTACGTGAGATGAAGATTTCTACTTTTCTTGCTTAGTCTCATTTATATAGAATAAACTTGGGTATTATGTGATGTTGAATCTTCTGCTTGTGTATATTATTTATCATTGTCAAAAATGATGCAAAATCACTCCTTTTCATTAGCACTGGACTAGCAAATTCCTCTTTTGTCCAGTTGGTGCTATGTATCCTACTATCCTTGGCTAATTCATTGAATGAAAGAAAAGTCATTATTACACTCAAAATATTATAACAACCATAACTTTGATTATGTCTACTGGATTAATGCATCTTGTCTTATTATATAAATCTAATTAAAACTACTTTTCTGATTTTGTGTGTGGGTGCATGTGCATGCCTTTGAGTCAGTGTTGACACCTGGTAATTGTCGGAGTCACTTTTTTTGGCAAGATATTTGGAAGTGATATACCATTCCCTTCTTCCTAGGGTTGAGAGTGAATGATTGATCCAAAGTCATTTAACTGGTTTCTTGCATAAAGTGGGGCTAGAACTCACATTCTCCAGGTTCTAGTGTGGTGCTTTTAACCATAACACCAAAATGGCTCTTGACTTTGCTGGCATAATAATAATTTTGTGGACCAAAGTGGATTAACGGCATCTTTAAACATCAAAATTATCTGAAACATCTTCACATAACCAAGTCTATGGAGTGGTGATTAGAAGCCTGTATATAAGATAATATGAACTATCTAATATTTTTTATTTAGGTACGGTTCAAGATACATTTTGATTACCAAGAGCATAAGGCATTGAAGTGATAGTCATAGCCATACTGCTTTGCAGTATCACAAGCAAACTGCCAATGGAATGAGAAGCTATCTTTATGGATGTATTTTTTTTTCTGGCTGTAATCTTAGATTTGTCTGACTAAAAGATATAGCATTATGTCTATGTTCAATGTCTTTATTCAAGGAAGGTGCTGTAAAAGAATTCAGAAAATCCTAAAACAAAAAAAAGCATTAAAAGTATTTTCTATAAATTTCAAATGCTTTTTTATTTGTGCTTCTATATATCCAGAAAAAACCACTAGTTACTAACACAGTTTTTTGGATTGTAAAATATTAGTAAAACATTACTAAAAAAAACCTCCAGAGCTGAACCCAGATCTTTTTTTTATCCTAGTCCAGGTCTGATATTCCATCCATTCTGCCCCACTGTCCATCTTATTTAATTTTCCCTCCTTCCCTAAGTTGTCACTAGACAAGCAAACAAAGTGATTAGCCTATTTGTGTGCATTGAAATTTTTTTCTTACCTTGTTACTACTTGATGTGTATAAACTCTGTTTGGACTTCCAAAAGATTTTGCCAAACCAAAATCAGCTAGTTTTAAAACTCCATTTTCATCCAGCAACAAATTATTTGGCTTAAGGTCCTTGAAAAGAGAGATTGAGAAAAATGATAGGAGTATATTATATTCAAATGAAAATACATTTAGAAAAGGAGTAACTTTTACCACTCATAAAAGAAATAAGTTAAGCTATCAAAACATGTACTTAATGAGAAATAGGTTTATAGGAAGCAGATGTTTACAATTACACACATATACGATTAAACAACCAAACAGAAACAATAATACCTAAACTTTATGCTTATTTCTGTCTCCAAGGATATGTGAAGGTCCATAACTTATTAGAAACAAATAAAAAGTTAAAACAAATAATGTTAGCCAAATGATCAGTCTGTTATGTCTCTTTATGTTGGCGACACAATTTGTTTTTCCACCACTGAAGGCATTCTGAGCACATTACTAAAACATACCATAAATCCAAATGATATATTATTTGAAAGTATTGGCTTTGTGAGAGGTGTCATTCAGAAAGATCACCATTTCTACATTTCGCTATTAGGACAAAAATAGCAACATGACTGCAAATTATTTAGAAGAAATAAATGAAATTTTATTTAGATATTAACACTTCAGATTTCATTAAGGACAAGACAAGGAATTTACAAAGAGCTCCATCATTCTAGTCCCCCAACTCCTGTTTAAAGAAGACCACTGTTGGCTGGAGGTCCATTCATTTTTTCTCTAGGCTTACTTACCCTATGAAGTATCCAGTGTTCGTGTAAATATTCTAATCCCTGAAGTGTCATCAGCATATATGCTTTGATGTGGGAAGGTGTCAAAACAAGACTAGTGTCCTTTATTATAACCTGTAAAGCAATATATTGTAGTCACCGCAAGTTTGTGGTGAGGGGGGGCACAGAGGGAGGCTCAGCCAATTTCACTGTATACATGTTATACTTTCATAATAAAGGTTTTATTATTATTATTTTATAAACTCCAACTACTTAATAACTAAGTTTACACAAATGTCTGTATTCAAATATAGAACAGACCAATGCAGATGGTACAAAGCTTCATGTCAATAATAGTGAGGAACAGCAAACATGGAGGTTTCTAGAATAATGAATACTTTTCACCACAGACTTACAGAAGATGAATTCTTCAATAATATTAGTAATGTGACTTTATCAAGTGACAAGGCTACTTACTACTAAAGATTATATATTTTTGTGAAATCTTGATGGTGCTCCCACAAGATAACTAAGCTATACCCTGTAGTTTACAAACTCCAATGGTTGGTATCTCACTTTACATTAAACCATAATGTGACTTGGTTTTGGCTTAGTAAATGGTATGAACTGAGCCACAAAGTTCAGAATTATTAAATCATCAATTTGTCCTAACCTAGTCTCACTGATTTCTATGGCTCTCTGCCAAACATGATTAAGCTGACCCACAGTTTCTATTTGACAAAAAGTTATCTGAGAGACACTTCATTAGAATGTTTTAGGTCTAATTTAAATGAATAACTCCTTAAGCAATTTACTCTCTTTGATAAAAGCACTACTATCTTCAGCCCTCTGTTTCATGAACTTGTTACTTTCTTGGACTATATCAAATAGGTTGTTTTGCAGTATGACTCAATTATTTTACTTGCCTTCAGAATAATGCCATGTACAATATTAGGTTTCCTATATGACTTAGAGGATAAAAACTGCTATTCCTCTAATACAGGTTTGTCAAACTGCCGGCCCATGGGCCGGACACATCACGCGGAAGCTGCGCCCACCCCATTGCCAGCAATGGCAAAACTGTCCCAATACATTGCGCGATGTCATGTGATGTCGTGAGTCTGACATATCTGCTCTAATAGAAGAAAATGGAATTAGGGACAGACACTTTCTTAGACTTAAAAGTAATAAGATACCTCAAAAGGGTTCAAGGACAAGTTAAAGTTGAAGGAAGTAATAAATGATACCTGAAAAAACTTATGAGAGATATTTTCAGATATAAAACAATTCATTAGACTATTTACTAAATCAAGTGACACATTCTAGTTTTCTATTCTTTTATCTAGTTCTTCCTGCAATTTTGTGACTTCTTCCTATGAGCTTTGATTATGCACAAAGAGTGATTAGGATTAATGAGTATGTATAAAGAGTGAAACTTGCCTCTACGTACAAAGTTAAACCAGTAGAAAATGGTTTAAGCAGTCTTACCTCTAGATCAGTTTCCATAAAATCAAACACTAGACTGATGTTTGATTTATGTCCAAATGCATCAAGAAGCTGGAAGAAAAAGACATCTAGATGTTTGTAGTTCTTGTTTCATAAATGGAAATGGGTCCAGGTTTAAAGAAATCCTGAGGAAAATAACCTGCGGTGTCTTCTTCCTGCTTGGTCAATTCACAAGCAGTGTTAGTTAGCTGGGAGGCATGCCAAGCTATCAGGTGATTGCTCTAGCTACTTTTACCTTTCTACAGTGTCCCGAAACTACCTGCTGTGTCCAGGAGTGCTAACTGGAATTTATTTTAAATGAGGAAACTAACATCTTTTCTTCACTGTCTGACAACTTCTTAAAGATATCAAATAGTGTAATGGTTCTGCCATATGTAGGGAATATTAATAGTAGAATACTAATCTGAAAGGGTGTTTGATTCTTAAATAGAATTATCTCATTGTTTTAGAAATATATATTATGTTTTTATTACTGCTTGTTAATGTTGTCTATAACCCACCTTGTTACTACAGTATGTATATACTGAAAGGCAGGATAAATTTAAATAAATAATACACAAATTCGAAACAGCATTTTTGACTTCTTGGTATGCTGGCTCAACTTAAATATAAGACTATAGAAAGGAATGTTAAAATATGTGCTAGCATTATACTTCAATAAATAAAACATAGTTAATGTTTCTGCTCCATCTTTGCAGCTGTTTGCTCTTATCTTTGGCATCTTGAATATGTTATAATTTTCTAAATCCCACATAGCAAAAACAATAATATGATGAAAAGCTCTATTCATTCTATCTCAAGCCAAAAAGTTAGCAGAAATAAACCAATGTAAGAGGCCTAGTATATATATTACAGCAGCAAAGATGAGCTGTTTTTCTTTAACCTGCTTAACTTGCAAACGTTAATAAGTTGTATAACAGGACCATAGTGGTGAGATAATGTTAGACAATAAAGCCCTGGGTCATAGGAATGATTTCTGTTGATCTAAATATGAAATAACTAAGCACATTTACAATTGCAAAAGGTCCCACTTATCTGAGTAAAATAACCAAGGCAAAAGATTAAAACCACATTCCTGCAGTCAGGTTTCATTGCAAAGCTATAAACTAAGCTCTGGATTGTACTCAGGACTGCCCTTAATTTTTAGATTCTGGAGCAGGGAGAGAGGCAAGAGAGAAACATTACGGTAATCATTATGCAACAAGCAGTATCCTAAAGATTTTACTGTTCCCTAAATAATAGGCTTTATTCTTTGCATCATACTCCAAACTGTTTTCCTTTTATTTTTGATCATTACTGTTGCATATTGTTACTAGTTCCTGGCCATATACAGTACTTATTCATACTGTAACATGGGGTAGATTTAGAGATTGGAGCTTGCAAAACTCTTTTTGACTGAAGAATAACATTATTATTATTATTATTATTATTATTATTATTATTATTATTATTATTATTATTATTATTATTATTATTATTATTATTATTATATGTTTTCAATCTCTTGAGTTCCTTTGAAAAACTATTCAAATATAGCATAATAGTTAGCAAAGGCTTTCTCAGCAAGTAACCAAACTCCAAAAATTCAGCCCACGGGTTCATAATTAATAGCACTTAGCAATAGCACTACCACTTAGACTTATATACTGCCCCGTAGTGTTTTATAGCACTCTCTGGGTGGTTTACAATGTCAGCATATTGCCCCCAACAACCAGGGTCCTTAATATCTGAAACCAAGGGGTTCATTGCTATTAGAAATTACATTTTTTTATTGCAATATATATGGTTTCTTCCCACTTTAACATAATCAAGATTTACCTGAAACTGAACCATGCCATTTGTCTCTTTCATATCATCCTAATATACATGGAGTACGTGGGTGAACAGAAAGGTGCCATAGGTAAATAGCTTATACAAGAATGTAATGAATTAGGCCTAATATACAAATGGCTTTTCCAAGTCAATTTTTTCCTATCAACTTTAGAAGATAGATTTTTCTGGGAATTCTCACATAGAAATAGCAAGTTCTAGCCAATTATATTGACAGCAAGGTAACAACATAACAAAGATTTTTTTATAGAATATTTCATACTTACTCCAATAATATTTGGATGGCTAAGCTCCTGCAGCAGTTTTATTTCTCGAAGCGCTGTTCTATTTATACCTTATTTGAAAGAACAAAAAATTAAAAGACTTTGAGGTACCTTAGGTGTTTCAAAGACTGCATTGATAAGGAGTGTTCAGTGCTGATACTTCTATCTTAATGATTTATGTACACATTTGTAATAGTGTTATGCCCATATGATTCAACTCTAGAAATCCAGAATCTATTTGAAGTGATCAGCCCTCTTAGAAGGACCAGACTACTGTTCTGAATCTTAGAAGACCTTAGAAGAAAATTCCCTAAGTAAGAGTTGTACAGGAATTGCTTTATGTTTCTGATTTAATACTAGAATTTCCAATTAAAAAGAAAGCAAGTTTCAGAGAGATTCCTACCATTTCCTATCTTCATATACAATGGTGAATTACAGGAACTAGTTTATTAGCATCTTAAAGCAGTTTCATGATGAACACATTAAGCACAGCATGAACTTTCCTCATAAAATTTACACAAACACAGCACTCTTGAACATTTCCATTTATATCCAAGATTCACTCAAATATTACAGAAAAAAGAACAGAATTATATTTTACATTCTTTATATCCTGAGTGATGAGGGGAAAGACTGTTTCTAGAAAAGGCTAGGTCCCTATGCATATATTCTATGATGTCACATTTCCTCCAAAATTCATTGTTTCTATAGTAGATTGTGATGGGGACAAAGGTAAATAAGATAAGAGCTTATTTTCTATGGGGTAGTAAATTAGGTGCCCATATCTATACACTTTAGAATCTTAAATTTCCTAATTATCATTAATCAGAGTACAGTAATTACATGAGCCTGTATTATCTGTATCCACAATATCACTGCACTAACTCCTTAATAATTGCAAACTCAACAGCATGCAAACAGCCTGAAGTAGTCTGCTTCAGATATCAGCTGAGCTTAATATGCAGTAAATCTTTAAGATTAATTTCAAAGGCCATGTTGTTCATTCCACCTGCTTGTGTATCAGGTGAACAACTTAAATAATTTTGTTGATGTCATCTGAGGTCCATGTTTATTAAGTTCTTATTCTTTACAAATTCTTTGTAGATGAGTATGTGAATGCAGTATATATTACTGACACCTGGATGGGCAAAGGCAATAAAGTCAAGCAGTCAAGAGATTTCTCACTCCTAGGGTTTGGGTATCTATCTGTTTGATGTGGTATCAAGGCTGGTGTTAAAATCTGCTCAGTTTTTGGTGTTGGGTGACTACAATTTCCATTGAAGTCTTAGAGGTGTTAGGAAAGAGCTTGGGAGCTCATAGCCTCTGTGGCAACTATGGGCTTGTCCCATGTAATTTGTCATAACATACAAGCAGTTGGGCTTGTTTTGTCTGAGTAGATATTATGATCTGGATACGGAAGGAAATTAAATCTGCCCTTTCTGGTCCAGATGATATGGCAGCTACTAAAAATCCTGCAGAGCAAACAAACGTTTTGGATAGTCTACTCTAGTTATGTATCGAAAAGGTTTCTGGTAGCCACCTGGGTTTTTTTCTCAATACAGATATCCCAGGAGAAACTGATGGTGATCCCCCACTTTCATGTAGTGAAGGGATTAGAGCAGGGATCCCCAACCCTCGGTCTGTGGACTGGCACCAGTCCACAGCATGCCAGCAAGCAGGCTGCACAAACAAGCAAAGCTCCATCCTCAGGATGCAGGCAGTATCAAAACCACACCCTCTGGTCTGTGGAAAAACCTTTCTCCATGGCACCAGTCCCTGGTGCCCAATTGGTTGGGGACCTCTGGATTAGAGGGTTGCATATGCTTCTTTTTTTGGTCAGTGTTGCTGCATTTTGGAATTGCCCCCCCCCCCTAGAAATTAGATAAACCCTATATTGTTGGCTTTCCAGAAGCAATTAAAACAGATTTTCTCAGAATTTTGTAATAGGAGTTGACACCAAGAATTTTAAATTTATGTCAGGATTGGTTTATTGTTTTATTTTCTCTGCTTTATTGGGGATGTTTTATGATATAGTTTTGATATATATTTTGAAGTGCTGAGAGTTTTTCCAATTATGACAGGGATAATTCTATTATATAAATAAATCTTAAATGGGATTCCCTCCTAACTACTGTCCCTTATTTCATCTTTCAGAAACTACCTAACAAAGCAGCATTTAATTAGGTATTTCAGATACTTACCATCTTTAGCTTCTGATCTATGTCCAAGTTTTATCTAGAATACAGAATATTTCTTTTTAATATATGTAGGTCAGAAACTGCAATAGTTCAGTAACAGCTTTAACAAATAGCTATATCCTATGCATATAAATAAATATACATGTACTTATACATATACACAAAAACTATACATAGCTACTATTATATATTTTATTACTTCCAATACTTCAAGCGGTTTGGTGCTTATCTTTACTAGAATTACATAGTTTGCCAAACCTAATTAGATGTTACAATAAACCAGGAATCTGTTTAGAAAGGCATGATGTAAAAAAACCTATGGATCTATATATGGAGATTAACTGTGTTCTACTTCACAAATACCATTAACAACCAAGAAAGTCTATACATGGTTTACACTTATGCATAGTGAAAGTCATGATTCATATGCCAAATTTAAATTTAAATTCAGGGATCCAAAGAGTCTTAGTTAATAATATTTATCTACCATCCCTATGGTCCAATTCTTAATTTAAAAGTAATTATGACAAACTGAAAAACTACTTTGAAGACTAAAACTTTCCTACTGCTTATGTAATAATTGGAGGAGACTTTAATGCCAGAATGGGATCCAGTGATAAGACACTGTCTACTAGTTATCGTCAATGCACCAGTAAAGAGACTTCATTGCTGCAGTATCAATTCAAAGACAATATATCTATATCTATCTTTATTGGCTGATGGCTACCTCAATAAACTTACTGTCCTAATTTTAATATCGTAAAAGAGTTAATGTTGAATGACTGTCTAGCAGAGTATAGATACTGGAAGACAGGAATGAGTACTACAGATTATATCAGTCTCAAATAACATGATTGCTTTGTTAATTTCATTCCAGATGAGAATTGGCAGGCTAAAAAAAATTAACAGAAGATTAATGTCTTACATTTAATGATTAAGAACTGTTGATAGTTTCAAGACTGCATTTTAGGGAAAAAAACCTTTCCTCGTTACTTCATTATTTATAGCACATTTAAGATAAAATATAAATAAAATAAATTATTTTGAGAAAAACTCTTCGTTTTCAGGTAAATAAGATGAATTCTTATGTTTTGATATACAAGAAACAGGCTATTTTTGTAGTGATTTTTTTACTTTAATTAAATTATTTTTCCAATTTATGTTGTTTGCAGAGGAATCCGTTATCTTCTGCAGAGAATATTAGTTTTTTCCAAATATATTCCTTTTATGTACATAATAAGGTATTGGTCAGACTTGCTGTATCTAAATACTGCTTTCTTTGAACTGGTGTAGCCTAGAAAACACTAAATACTTTTTTATCTGGAAATTACAGCAGAAAATCAGTGGTAGTGGGAAAATAATTTCAGGAAACACTGCCTGATATTGTCAATGATTTCTCTCAATTTTTTTGATAAGTTCTCAAGGAAAACTAGTTCTTCAGAAACAATTTGAAAATCACATATCTAAAGTTTCATTCTACTTTATACATATTTACTGTAATATTACAATCACTAAGAAGTGAACAAAATTGGCTCAATTAAGATACCATTTCAAGCTATGGTTAAGAAAACTTCATATACAAGCCAACATTTTTAATTATGCTTTCTCAAACCCATATTTTCATGCAGTTCTAACGTGTAGATTTATCCATCCTCCATCCATCCATTGAACCATCATGGTCATCAGTTGGCCTGATTTACACATAGCGATAAGTCTCCTTATTAACTGATGTTTATAATGCTAAATTCATATTGTTTATAATGCCAACATTACCAACATGATATCCATAAGAAGTACATTTGAAAATCAGGAGGAGTATTGAAAAACAACTTCAGAATGTAGTTAAATGATAGTTTAGATCTAAAAATATTGCTGCATTTTAAATTATGGTTAGAATAAAGGATGATCTGAGGAGATATAAAATACAGCCAAAATAAGACTTACTTTTTTAATAGCAACAATTTGATTTGTGTTCTTGTCTCTTGCTTTATAAACAGTAGCAAACTAAAAAGAGAGAAAATACCCTGAATGTTAAAATTTCAATTTTCCAAAGTTAAACCAACATCATTACCCAGTTTTATTTACTTGGAACACAAAGAGAGGAAACCTGTTCCTCAGATCCTGAAAACACAATTTTAAAGTATAAATAAGTATAAGTTATTTATACTTTGGAAGTATAAATTGTAACTGAGTAATTTCTGAAAAACAATAGCAGTAGCACTTAGACTTATATATTGCTCTACAATACTCTTGAGTGGTTTACAACGTCAAATATTGCCTCCAACAATCTGGCTCTTCATTTGCCAACCTAGGAAGGATGGAAAGCTGAATCAACCTTGAGCTGGTCAGGATTGAACTCCTGGCAATGGGCAGTTAGCCTGCAATACTGCATTTTAACCACTGCACCACCATGGCTCTTGAAGAACTGTTCTTCGCTCCATGTCTAGGAAATNATATTCAAAATAAGCATAGAATGGTGGAATATAAGTTAGGTTTTTAGATAAAAAATTCTTTTTTTATACATATATATATATTTCACCTACTTATGTAGAATAACATTTTGTGGAGTTAGGGATATTAATACAAGGTTACTTTTAGTTGAATAGTATCCTGGGATTAGGTTTGGGAAGTCCGGGTGGGGGGTGGGGGGGGTTTTCAATTGTGATGTATTTGTGATGTGTTTTTTTTTATGTTGAAAACAATAAAAAATTCTTTGAAAAAAAAAAGAGATTTCTCACTCCTAGGGTTTGGGTATCTATCTGTTTGATGTGGTATCAAGGCTGGTGTTAAAATCTGCTCAGTTTTTGGTGTTGGGTGACTACAATTTCCATTGAAGTCTTAGAGGTGTTAGGAAAGAGCTTGGGAGCTCATAGCCTCTGTGGCAACTATGGGCTTGTCCCATGTAATTTGTCATAACATACAAGCAGTTGGGCTTGTTTTGTCTGAATAGATATTATGATCTGGATACGGAAGGAAATTAAATCTGCCCTTTCTGGTCCAGATGATATGGCAGCTACTAAAAATCCTGCAGAGCAAACAAACGTTTTGGATAGTCTACTCTAGTTATGTATCGAAAAGGTTTCTGGTAGCCACCTGGTTTTTTTTCTCAATACAGATATCCCAGGAGAAACTGATGGTGATCCCCCACTTTCATGCAGTGAAGGGATTAGAGCAGGGATCCCCAACCCCCGGTCTGTGGACTGGCACCAGTCCACAGCATGCCAGCAAGCAGGCTGCACAAACAAGCAAAGCTCCATCATCAGGATGCAGGCAGTATTAAAACCACACCCTTTGGTCTGTGAAAAAACCTTTCTCCGTGGCACCAGTCCCTGGTGCCCAATTGGTTGGGGACCTCTGGATTAGAGGGTTGCATATGCTTCTTTTTTTGGTCAGTGTTGCTGCATTTTAGAATTGCCCCCCCCCCCCTAGAAATTAGATCAACCCTATATTGTTGGCTTTCCAGAAGCAATTAAAACAGATTCTCTCAGAATTTTGTGACAGGAGTTGACACCAAGAATTTTAAATTTATGTCAGGATTGGTTTATTGTTTTATTTTCTCTGCTTTATTGGGGATGTTTTATGATATAGTTTTGATATATATTTTGAAGTGCTGAGAGTCTTTCCAATTATGACAGGGATAATTCTATTATATAAATAAATCTGAAATGGGATTCCCTCCTAACCACTGTCCCTTATTTCATCTTTCAGAAACTACCTAACAAAGCAGCATTTAATTAGGTATTTCAGATACTTACCATCTTTAGCTTCTGATCTATGTCCAAGTTTTATCTAGAATACAGAATATTTCTTTTTAATATATGTAGGTCAGAAACTGTAATAGTTCAGTAACAGCTTTAACAAATAGCTATATCCTATGCATATAAATATACATGTACTTATACATATACACAAAAACTATACATAGCTACTATTATATATTTTATTACTTCCAATACTTCAAGTGGTTTGGTGCTTATCTTTTGTAGAATTACATAGTTTGCTAAACCTAATTAGATGTTACAATAAACCAGGAATCTGTTTAGAAAGGCATGATGTAAAAAAACCTATGGACCTATATATGGAGATTAACTGTGTTCTACTTCACAAATACCATTAACAACCAAGAAAGTCTATACATGGTTTACACTTATGCATAGTGAAAGTCATGATTCATATGCCAAATTTAAATTTAAATTCAGGGATCCAAAGAGTCTTAGTTAATAATATTTATCTACCATCCCTATGGTCCAATTCTTAATTTAAAAGTAATTATGGCAAACTGAAAAACTACTTTGAAGACTAAAACTTCCCTACTGCTTATGTAATAATTGGAGGAGACTTTAATGCCAGAATGGGATCCAGTGATAAGACACTGTCTACTAGTTATCGTCAATGCACCAGTAAAGAGACTTCATTGCTGCAGTATCAATTCAAAGACAATATATCTATATCTATCTTTATTGGCTAATGGCTACCTCAATAAACTTACTGTCCTAATTTTAATATCGTAAAAGAGTTAATGTTGAATGACTGTCTAGCAGAGTATAGATACTGGGAGACAGGAGTGAGTAATACAGATTATATAAGTCTCAAATAACATGATTGCTTTGTTAATTTCATTCCAGATGGGAATCGGCAGGCTAAAAAAAATTAACAGAAGATTAATGTCTTAAATTTAATTATTAAGAACTGTTGATAGTTTCAAGACTGCATTTTAGGGAAAAAAAACCTTTCCTCATTACTTCATTATTATAGCACATTTAAGATAAAATATAAATAAAATAAATTATTTGAGAAAAACTCGTTTTCAGGTAAATAAGATGAATTCTTATGTTTTGATATACAAGAAACAGGCTATTTTTGTAGTGATTTTTTTTACTTTAATTAAATTATTTTTCCAATTTATGTTGTTTGCATAGGAATCCGTTATCTTCTGCAGAGAATATTAGTTTTTTCCAAATATATTCGTTTTATGTACATAAATAAGGTATTGGTCAGACTTGCTGTATCTAAATACTGCTTTCTTTGAACTGGTGTAGCCTAGAACACACTAAATACTTTTTTATCTGAAAATTACAGCAGAAAATCAGTGGTAGTGGGAAAATAATTTCAGGAAACACTGCCTGATATTGTCAATGATTTCTCTCAATTTTTTTGGTAAGCTCTCAAGGAAAACTACAGTTCTTCAGAAACAATTTGAAAATC
The DNA here is from genome assembly GCF_001527695.2 of Protobothrops mucrosquamatus. NCBI lineage: Eukaryota > Metazoa > Chordata > Lepidosauria > Squamata > Viperidae > Protobothrops > Protobothrops mucrosquamatus. The sequence continues at coordinate 124,839 of NW_015386315.1, forward strand.
ACATATCTAAAGTTTCATTCTATTTTATACATATTTACTGTAATATTACAATTACTAAGAAGTGAACAAAATTGGCTCAATTAAGATACCATTTCAAGCTATGATTTAGAAAACGTCATATACAAGTAAGCCAACATTTTTAGTTATGCTTTCTCAAACCGATATTTTCATGCAGTTCTAATGTGTAGATTTATCCATCCTCCATCCATCCATTGAACCATCATGGTCATCAGTTGGCCTGATTTACACATAGCGATAAGCCTCCTTATTAACTGATGTCCATAATGCTAAATTCATATTGTTTATGATGCCAACATTACCAACATGATATCCATAAGAAGTACATTTGAAAATCAGGAGTATTGAAAAACAACTTCAGAATATAGTTAAATGATAGTTTAGATCTAAAAATATTGCTGCATTTTAAATTATGGTTAGAACAAAGGATGATCTGAGGAGATATAAAATACAGCCAAAATAAGACTTACTTTTTTAATAGCAACAATTTGATTTGTGTTCTTGTCTCTTGCTTTATAAACAGTAGCAAACTAAAAAGAGAGAAAATACCCTGAATGTTAAAAATTTCAATTTTCCAAAGTTAAACCAACATCATTACCCAGTTTTATTTACTTGGAACACAAAGAGAGGAAACTGTTCCTCAGATCCTGAAAACACAATTTTAAAGTATAAATAAGTATAAGTTATTTATACTTTGGAAGTATAAATTGTAATTGAGTAATTTCTGAAAAACAATAGCAGTAGCACTTAGACTTATATATTGCTCTACAATACTCTTCAGTGGTTTACAACGTCAAATATTGCCTCCAACAATCTGGCTCTTCATTTGCCAACCTAGGAAGGATGGAAAGCTGAATCAACCTTGAGCTGGTCAGGATTGAACTCCTGGCAATGGGCAGTTAGCCTGCAATACTGCATTTTAACCACTGCACCACCATGGCTCTTGAAGAACTGTTCTTCGCTCCATGTCTAGGAAATATGTAGTAAGATTATGCAAAACATTCAATAAAATGCAGCATACAAGCAAAACATTCATCCTAGAACATGAAAGCAAGGTGTTCTTCAGAAAGCTTGACATGTCAGTTTATGTGATTTATGCACCAGCAACACTTTTACTGGCAGTTGCAAAGAAGCAATGGTGCATAAATATGCATGCAGATGATATGGCTAAGGTTGTAAGAGATGGGGCTTTTTTAGCATCATTGTATTTTGTGAAATATTGTTTTCAAATGCTTTGCATAGTTTTAATGTTTAGCCTTCCTATTGTTCCATGACATAATTGATAAAAATATAATACAGGCAATAAAAATAAATAAATTTTAAAATAAACCTTTTAATAAAATCTAATACATTTCTATTCTTTAAACTAATCAATATCAGTATCTAAGGGAAATTACAGGCTTTCAAATGTACTTCTGAAGAAAGCAAACTTAGAAACTGCATTTGCGTTACATGCTTATTGACTGAGATAATTCAGTTTTCTCTGGTAGGGTCCAAAACAGTTACAACTTACTATGTTACACCAATATCCATCCAAAGCATGCTTTCTCACAATTAAAAATCAGAGATTAATGCAATTTGATTCCAAATTAGGGATGAATAGGATTACGTAAACTTTGAAGCCAGAAATGCCATGTATTTCTTTCCTTGAAAAAAACGTGGCCTAGAATAAAAGAAAATGCTGAGGGGAAAAAAGTGTCTAATTAGGGGAGATAAGATGCCTCTTTTGCAGGCCCTGTGGCATTAAAAAAAAGAATTTGCACAAACATTCTGAGGAGGACGAGATGACAAAGGCAAAAACCATTTTTTTCGCGTGTTGGTTTTGCTCCTTTATATTAAAAATAAAGCACAAAAGCGATGTGAGGCTGCAACTACGGTATGTTGGCATGACGCACACCGTTCACCGAGTTCACGTTTTCCGCCAAATATAATGTACTCCTAATTCAGACAGCCACGCTTTCACTTAGCCACTCTACCTCGCAAGGCTGTTGGGAACACAGAAAGAAAAAAGATCTTCCTAGATTCCCTTCTAAAAATAGGCAAGATGTAGATCAGAATAACCTCAAGAAAAAAGAATATTTTCGGGCTACTCCCCTCTATATAAAAAAATAATTATTATTATAGTTACAGACCAGAATTACAGATAAAAGCACATTAAAAGGCAGATGAGGCCGCTATTCCTTACCTGCCCCTCACCCAGAAAGTCCAATTTTTCGTAGCGTTTGGCTCGCGCTCGCGCATCCATGGCGACCCGGGGCCAGGGAAGACTGGAAAAGCGATTTAAAACCCCCCGTAGCTGAAAACGATCTTTAAAACTCCAAAACCTCAAACTGCAATTCCTCTCCGCCGCTTCCGGCTTCCGGTGCGGCACTCTATGCTTGCGCATGCGCCGCACGTTGACCAAAAGACGCTTCTGCAGGCCGGGTAACGGCGTCCAACGCGAAGAGGAAGAACGCGCAACACCCATTGCTGGGACTCCGCTGTCAAGGGAACGGGCGCGAAAATTGGATAACGCGCTTAGCTTGACTGAACAGCAGCGGCGGCGGCAGTGTTCCCTTCCACAACTTGGCATTGGAAGGAGGTGCATACTTCCTATGAGTGAAAACGTGATACAGCAATTTTCAGTTTTTAAATAACGTAATCTGCCACGTTTTGTCCTTAAATGCTTTGCGCCCGGCTTGTAATACGTTTTAACCATTGCGTTACCGTTGTAAGTGGTCATGGTACACTGAACATTTTGAGGTGGGGTGGAAAGAGAAGCAGCACTTTATAAATCTCTTAAATAAAACTGTTCTGTTTATGCCAGTAAGGTGACCTGAAGCATGCAACAATTAGTTTGGTTAAGTGGCCAACTATGGAATTGAGGAAACACCCCACTGACGATTAAATCTATTTGCTAATTGGTATGTATACATAGCTCTAGAATCATAATTAAAACACAAATCACATTATGTCGGAGAAGATAACTATGACCAATTTATCTTATCCCTGTCATGTCTACTATTCAGATAGTATCTGTTGGGGAGACTAAATTCCCTGCCAATACTTTTGATGGTTATATCGGTGTTTTTTATTCAGAGGAAAGGTTGTAACTGATCTGGTTTCCAGCTAGTTTACACATAAGCTGCGGTGTATTAAAATCTTGCCAGATTCAAATCATTCTTCAATTACAGTCTGAAATCTTCGTCTATGAGTAGAGTTTGTAGGCAGTAAATTGTTTTGATGAAATATATTTAAAAGTTGATTTGCTTTCTCTTCCTTAAATTTCACCTCCAATTTGCTGCAGTTTGACTGGCCAAACCTTGAATAAAACAGTACTGTAAATGGACCTAATGGTGATCTTTCTGAGATTTAATAGCATAATGATCAGACATCCTCTTAGCTCTTTTCCAGTTGTGGGGCTGATTATTGAACACTACCAATATAGGTAGCCCTCGACTTGTCATCATTCATTTAACAATGATTCAAAGTTATGACAGCACTGAAAAAAGTAAATTACAACCTATCCTTGAAGTTACGAATGTTACTTCAACCCCAATGGTCAGGTGTTCATGATTTGAGTCATTGACAACTGACTCACTGATAACACTTGCAGCATCCTGTGGTCATGTGATCTGTTTGCAATCGTTCTAGCCAGTATCTGAGAAGCACTCAATGGGGAAAGTTGTATTTACTTAATGGCAGTGGTGATTCACTTAATGACTATGGTCATAAAGGTCATAAAATCAGGTGCAGTCACATAATGCCTGATTTAATTACTGTGTAGCTTAATGACAAATTTTCTGGTTCCAATTGTGCTTGTAAGTTGAGTACCTGTAGCAGATGCAACTAGGTCAGACATGTCAAACTCGCGACATATTGGAACTTTTCCCCATTGCTGGCAATGGGGTGGGCGTGGTTTCATGATGTGTCCGGCCCATAGGCGGGCAGTTTAACATCCCTGAACTAGGTGTTTTTCACTAGGCATGTCTTGTAATTCCACTAAGGAATATCCACATTCCCTGGCAATATCCATTGTTCGTACAGCTTTTGCCATTTCAAAAACAGAAGTTGCTTTGCATTCATTTTTTTGTAAGTTTGCTTGTATGTTTGGGATTACTGTCTGGCTGCATGACTTGCTTACACTTCAGCTGATGGCCAAATGGCTCAGTAGTCTCCTGCAAAATTCTGATACACACATACATATCAGATGATGGCAAGTCTAGGTCACTCACAAACCATGACATTACTACCTGTGTGCTTCAGAGATAGAATGTTTTTGTTGTGAAATGCACTGTTTAATTTCTTCCAGATACAATAATGTCCATATAGCCTGAAAAATTTGACTTTTGACTCGTCATTTATTGAACATTCCTCCAGAAGTCTGGAGAATCTTCTGCAAAGTATGGCTATATCTGTGCTTAAGAGATTTAGAAATGTTTTGTACTTTTTTTATATTGACAGACATTTCTGTAAGAATTTTTACAGAGATTGCATACTTTTAAAACCTAAGTGATGAGAACCTCATTGTCTAATGAAAGTAGTATTTGTCAGATTTGCATCTTGCAGGGCCTCATTGTTAAGTTTTAGAACAACTGTCCTTTGTTCTCCTTTAACAATCCCATACATTAAAAAGAAATTAGTGATTTATTTTTTCATTAGCAGCATATTATATGTTGGGAGACTTTATGAAATGAAATGAATGACAAATATTAGTGTTATTTACATAGGTTCCTTTTATATTTCTCTAGGACCCACAGAAATGTTTAGTGTTTGCAAAAATTCAGAAAATCTAAAAAAGGGCAAATACTTTTTCCATAGAAGTGTAAGTAATGGGAAAAGCTAATCAAAGCACACATATGTTTCAGAAAAGGCAGGCAGCACTGAAATGTACATTCTGTTAAGGAGGTGCATTCAAGACTGCAGATCCATATTGTGTTTTTTATTAGCCAACTCTCCAGAGGGATTTGCTATATTTGTATTATTTGTTGTACACCCGTCTATAATTGGCAATTAGAATTTGTTTGGGTTTTGTGCAAATGCTAATATATAACAAATCTTAAAATACATATGAAGAATATATCAAACAATAATAGAAATGCAAACAATACATTCAGTATCATACACAAAAGTATTTTTACAATAATAAAAGGTGAATAGCTTAATCCTTTACCTACTGATTTAGTAAAATCTTGCATACACATTTGCATTATAAACCTGAATCCTTTCCCTACTTAAACAGAACAGATGAAAATTCTTCTCAAGTTTGTGTAATCAAAAACAGTTGTTTCAAATAACATTTCTCTACTAATTGTGTAGTTCCTCTTTCCTGTCATAAAAACATACATGTTATAGCAGGTACATGTTAAAAATGAACTCAAGTATTGATCACACGATCTATGAATATATCCATTTGCAGTTTCAGTGCTGCTCCATAGAAATAAATTTTGTATGTGCTTCAATATAATTCAATATGATGTGTATTATAATCATGTACTAAGTATTAAATACTATAAATTATACTTCATATCATTCTTGATTTATAAATTAGTAGTGCACAAATCAGTGCTCAATCAGCACAAGTTCTTCTAGCTCCTTGATTCAGGAACTCAAACAACCCAATCATGGAGATGTTTTGATGTGCAAGTGATGAGCTCCCTACAAGAAACAGGCATTTTGATGGAGCAAAGTAAATGTACACAAGAGAATCTTACACACTGCAATTCATGGAAATTTCTAGAACTCATCTGAGTCCATCTGAGAATATTGGTATTAGCTTTGATTGACAAGAAAATATTACTAATATTTAATTTCTTATTACAATGTAGTCACTAGGATTATTTAAAGACAGACACATGAAAATAAATTCCTGCCTATTCTGAATCAAATTTAACAACTGTGCAAGTTGAGGTAGTATAGCACTCAGGGAAGAGCTGGATTATTTCTTTTTCTGAAGGAATATTGTGCATATTTGTAGATTACATTGTACAATGAGTTCACTAACAAAATTTGTCAAATTTTGATATGGCTAACTTAAGTTTATTTCTCAGAGTTCTTTGGAAGAACATATTATTTGCTAGAAGGATCCTGCATTGTTCAAACTTTGAAAACAACATGATTGTCTTCAGGCTATTATTGTCATTTTATTAGTAGCTATTTTTAATTCTTAGTGTATCAACAGCAACTATAAGAGATAAGGAAACTATAGTGAATAGAATGAAAAAATAAATTTCATCAGGCAATTAAAGTCGATGCTTCTGGTTACCTGAAACAGAATTATCTCTGAATGAGACATAACCACTTTCTAAAGCGATTACCTTTTAGTCTCTCACAAAAGCATTTTGGAAAAAAACCTTTCCTTTGACCTCCTTTAATATCCAGAGAGAGAGAGAAAGTGAAGAAGGACTTTATTGTAAGTACAACGGTTTGTTATTCAGCAGTTACAAACTGCACAATGCTCCACCTTATTCTGGGCCTCCACGCTGTAAAATAAAATATTATCTTTTAGCAGAAACAAAAATTAATTTTTGCAACATTGCTGATTAGAATATTATGTACTCATTTACTGCTGTTCCTATAGGAACTCAGGTTGATATACTGTATGTAATGCCCCCTCCTCCTATTTGACACAACAACAATCTTGTGAGGTGGGCTGAACTAAAAGAACTGGCACAAAGTCATCCAGTGAGCTATAGCTGAGGGGACTAGAACCTGTTTTCTTCATTCCTATCCCAATACCTCAATTATTACGATAGCAGTTTCTACTGCTATCAAACATAGTGACAGACATTCTCTCTTCCACTCCCACGTGACTGTTTCAGCTCCTTCACCCAATAGCATGTTCTATTTATTCTTTTAGGCACAAGCCAAATGACCTCCGAGTGCCAACTGGAAAACTGTAACAAACCCTTTCCCAAATGCTGCCCTCTTAGTTAAATTTTAGGAAAGAAATTAAATACGCAACTGAGTGATTTTGGAAGAACAAAAATGTAAAATTAAAGAATGATAAAATACAGTAGGACACAGAACGTGAGAATTAGAAATCAGAAGCTTTCTAATTCCATTTAGAAATCACCTGAAATTTCTTAATTTCAGAAGATTTCTAAATAATTAAAAAATAACATTTGGAGTAATTTCAAGCCATTGCAATGTTGTAAAAATGTTTTTGCAATGCTGATCTTGCAATATTTTTTCTACACTTGATTTCCTCCAGTTTTTCTACTAACCACCTCCTGAGTGTCTGAAATAGCATAAATAAAGATTAGTTATTCAGTAAGGAGGGGAGAGCAATTGAGATTTTAGCAAATCTGATTCAGGATTATAACTGTTTCATTTATCACAATCCATACCCTGGGACAAGGTCTGGTGTTCTGAATGTTTTAAAACAAGGATAACCAATCATATTGCTTATCACAAGCCGACAGAGGTATCCAGCTCCAATATTTCAGACTCAGACTGCTTCAGTCAGATATTCCAGCCTCCCACCAGCTCGACAATATGCCAAGCTATATTGGAGGGTACCAGGTTATTTAAATCAGTTGTGTCAAATTCAAGATTATATGTTTTAAAACTACCGAATATTGTTTGTCTTGCTTATTTTTGTAGGGGATCTTTGGGAGAAAGTGACTAAATTCCCACCTAGATGCATTCTTCAAAAGACAGGACTGAGAAAATTTTCCTCTGTACTATACATTTATACTATGAGGTTCCTGAATCATATCAACAGCAAACTATTGGTAAAACTATTCAGAATTTGGAAAGAACAATCACCAATAGGTGAATGATATAAAGTAATGAAAAGGATGGAGTGTTGTTGATCATGATAAGTAGAACTGACTTAAGAGAGGAGTATTCATCTTGTACTTTATGGAATTACACTCATGCTTGTAGAATAGATTTATAAATTGGACTCCCCTGGATTTGTATTGTTGTTGGGTTTCTTAACAGCATTTTAGGCAATCAATGCAAGCTGCTGCTTTATTTAGGAAGAATAAACTCTCTCCATAGTTATCCATGGGAGCTGATAGGATTAGGGTTTCATGCAATGCAGCCATCTGAACTTGTTTGATAACTGAGATAGCACAGAATTTCCCATAAGCTAGTTAGACAAACAATTAAGATGCAAGTGAAATAGTTGGCTATATAACTGCAATCAATTTATTTAGTAGTTTTCATACTAAAGCTTCATACCAAAGTTTAATTATGAAGTACCGTATATACTCGAGTATAAGTCGACCCGAGTATAAGCCGAGGGACCGATTTTCCCACAGAGAACTGGGAAAAATTGGTGACCCGCGCATAAGCCGAGGGGGCATTTTGGCTGTTCCTCCCTGGCCGCCTCGGCCCCCCCGGCCCTGTCAGTGAGCGCCCGGCAGGGCGCAGCGTCGCCAGGCCTCCCCCCTT
>NW_015386315.1:133316-137659 GCF_001527695.2 Protobothrops mucrosquamatus
GCGCCGCCGCCGCCTCGAGTATAAGCCGAGGGGGGCATTTTTCAGCCCCAAAAATGGGCTGAAAAACTCGGCTTATACTCGAGTATATACGGTATTTTTCCACTGAATTTATTTGGTTCTTCATCTGTGGTTTCAGTTTGGCTGATATGCTATTGAGAGAGTTAGAATTTTTAATTGTTTAAACCATATTATGGTGCTGAAAAGATGGATTCATATTGACAAGGACTTTGTTTTGCAATAGGCAGTCCATTCCTGGTTTAAATCAAGCCTCTTAATATTTTTTTGGGAGGATCTAGAGATTATTCCAACTGAAATTCATCAGCTAATCATTAGAAATCCATAGTGTGAAATAAAACCAATACAATGCTAAATATTAGTATGACTAAAGTCTAGTTTCAACCTTCTATGATTTTATTGTCCTGCTTCTATAGCACCATACACACCTAAAGAACTGGTTTCTCATCACAAAAAGCAAACCACACATAGTCTAAATTTTTATTTAATCATTTGATTTTTTTAAAAAAGTAAGGCTTTGAAAAGAACACTAATATTTTAATTTTAAAAAAATGAGAACTTACTTGAATGTATTCCATCTCTTCAACTGACATGGGTTTCCTCCTGAATTTCTGAGGTAAAGTTCTTATTAATTCTGCTGTGTCAGGTATACCTTGTGTTCTACCAGTAAATAAAGTATTTTGAAAAGATGGTGCTTTGTTTTCTGCAGAAAATTGTGAGGCTGTCCCATGAAGCGGAGGCACTCTTGAATGTAGAGACTCTTGCACTGGAACAATAAGAAACTAAATTATATTAGCAAAAAAACTCTGGATGCCCTACATCATGACTAACCATGTTGGTCTATTGCAGCAAAACACTGCAGCTACCTCAAAGGCTCAATAGAGTTTCCTGATCTGGCCTACCTCAATGGGCTGACAATGTCAATCTGGTCTTGATCATTGGTCATGCAGATATGATAAGAGGATTGTAATCTAGCACATATGGAGAGTCAAGGATTAAGGAAGGTTGGCGTATACACATCATGTAAACCACTGAAGTTAAATGGTTAATTCAAAAAAGAATTAACTGAGAGTGAGACTCTAATTAAAGCTTAGAAGTACCCAGAAGAAACAGTTACATTTGTGCATAACAGTGAATACTGTCAGCATCTTAGTGATGTGAAAAAATATTTTATATATCAAATTTTTATTTTTTTATTTCCCACTTTTACAATTTTTACAAATAATTCAGGCAGCGAACATATCCAACACATCTTCCTCCTCTTTTCCCCATAACAATAATCCTGTGAGGTGAGTTGGGCTAAGAGAGTAACTGGCCCAAGGTCACCCAGCTGGCTTTCATAACTAAGGTGGGACTTGAACTAATGGTCTCTTGCTTTCTAGCCCTGTGCCTTAACCAATAGACCAGGGGTAGGCAATCTCGGCTCTTTTATGACTCATGGACTTCAACTCACAGAATTCCTGAGTCAGCTATGCTGACTCAGGAATTCTGGGAGTTGAAGTCCATGAGTCTAATAAAAGAGCCGAGATTGCCTACCTCTGCACAAGACCAAACTGCCCATCTCCCTCACAGAGCAATACTGTTATAAATTAGGGGTTATAGTTAGAAAACATTATATTGGGTTCACATATCATGCTAACCTATAATGTGAATTATAAACAATGAATTGCAATTTAAATTTCTTGAGCATAAATTATGGCAAGACATGGCATGGCACCATGTGCACTTAGTAAAGACATACTTACTTTTAGATTTTAGAGTACTTTTTCTGTCTGGAAACTTAATCAGTGGTGTATGTGGTTTGACTACCTAAAGAAATGAAAAAGCAAGTCAGTATATACATTTATATATGCGTGCAGTTCTGCCAAGAAAGGATAAAATTTATATCCCCTTTTAGACTGAGAGCCAAGCTGATGGATTAAAGATGCTGGATTAGAAACCAGAAGCTTGTGAATTCTAGTCCTTCCTTAGGCATAAAAGGTGATTCTTTCAGCACAACCCACAACAACATTGCTGTGAGGAAAAAAGGTAAGAGCGTTATGCACATTGCCTTGATTTGTAGAAAACAAAGATGAGGTATAATAATAACGATGATGTAATGTTTCAATGGACATTAAGTGGAAGCTCATATAGAATCAACTGAACCTGTCAGAACCCTCCATTATTAATTACTGGTTATTAATCATTCGTATTCTCTGGGCTTCCACTGTTCAGGTTCTATTCTCTTGGGGGAGAGGGAGTGAGATCAGGGGCTTGTAGTGCATGTAGTACATTTCCTCTATTTGCTTTGATGTCTTCACTATGGGGTGTGAAAGGAATGCCTCGGGCCATCTGCCTAGGCACAGGAGGAGGAACCAGAGAAGACCTAACAACTTTGAGAGAGGGGTCTTATCAGCCCAAATTCCCACAGCTCGATGGCACCTGTGGATTGGCCTGTTTGAACTGATCGGATGGACAGTTGGGGTGGGGTTATTACTTCGTGGGTTTAACCTATTGATTTGGGCAAGAAGCCCTTGGATCCTGCCTAGCTTTCCTGCATTCTGTATCTGCCAATAAAAGTTCCTTTTGAAATGCCAGTTTCAAGAGTTCTGCTTTCTTGGTAGAGGAACGGAGGCAGGGAAACCAAAACCTAATAATTTAGGACTGGATTATATCTACTTTTACAAAACTGCTTTACTTTTGCAATTTTAAAAAGTTGATACAAAACAAGAAAATCCCTTCTCTTGTCTCTCCTTGCCACAATTTGATGGAAAATCTGTTATTAGTAAATATATATGAATCTTGTTTTATCAGGCAAAGTAAAGCTCAAATACCAATATATTTGGGTTAAGAATTTAAAGAACAATCCTACTGATTTTATTAAACATTCCTCTAGTCGAATTTTTTAGTCTAAGAGACGTGGCTGGGGAAGGGCAAAGGGGAACCAATGTCCTCAGTTGTTATGGGGAACCAAGAGGAAGAAAGGAAAAGGAAAATTGGGAGAAGGGTGAGCAGGCTAATAAGGTATGTATTGGGACATTCATGACTGAAGGATAGAAGGCAATCAGAAGGTGGGAAGGGAAGAGCTATCCTTATTGAACAGGCAGTGGCTAATGGGAGGAAGATGGGGGTGTATTGGGACAGTAGTGGAGGACAGAGGAGGGAAGATTCTGGGATATTTGGCATCCTTGCTGGCTGAAGGGTATCACTGATATTAACAACGGTGACTGTGGGTAGAGAAGAAAAATGCTAAGGAAGAAGGCAGACTGGTAACTATTCTGCACGAGGAATGGAAAGGAATGCAAGGACACTATGTGCCAGCTTTGCCCTTTTTCCTTATTCAGATTTTTTCATATAAAATCTGAAACATTTTGAGTTTGGGGTTTTACAGAATCGTGTCGGATCTGAAATGGTTCAATAGAACCCGTGAAATGTGAAAATTTGTTCCAGATTCAAAAACCATTTTCCCCATTTTATGCACACCAACATTTTCGTTAAATACCTATTTTTATTTTTGATCCAAGTTATCTTGTATTTGCACAGTCAAAGCATGAACAGACTTCATATCACCATTAGAGTTACAGAAACAAAAAACCTGAGATATTTTAGAAATGAAGTACACATTATTCAGTGGATCCACAATAATTGTTAAACTGCTGTAAGGCTCAGGGGTAAATCTAACAATTGAGCAGGTGGAGAGAAGAAAATGAATGGAAAAGTCAGCATATGAGGGAGGGAGGAGGACAGATACATGCAACAGAAAAAAAAACTATCACCAGGTCTTAATATTAGTTTTTAAATTTTAAAAACCACTCCCCCACAATAGAAATGAGGATCACCCATAGAAACTGAAGGAGAATCATAGGCCATTTAAACTGCTGGTACTAATCTTCTGCTTAGTGCAGAAGCATCCCAGATAGATATCTATCAAGACTCTGCTTGAATACATCCAATGGTCGAGTCCATCATATTCAAAATAGCCAATAAAGGCAGCATGTTTAGTAGGCAGAGAATGGGAGAATAGATGTGAGAAAAAGGAGATATATCCCAGCCAATACATTTTATATGTTAAGTAACCCCAACAGAACTTGCTGCACCTCAGTTTTCAACAAATCCAGCCAATAAGATCAGTAGGAAGAGATTAGATATATTAGATAAACCTTTGTCATTTTTTACTGTGAGCACACATTAAAAATGAAATTTAGTTGCTTGCTCTCAAAAGTGCACACATACATAACACACATTTAAATATGCTATATACAACATATGTATAAACTTTCATCCTTACATATAAATAACATAAATATTAATCACTGTCCATCTTGAATACATAACCAAGTATTGTAAGA
>NW_015386315.1:137943-148901 GCF_001527695.2 Protobothrops mucrosquamatus
TTAGATAAACCTTTGTCATTTTTTACTGTGAGCACACATTAAAAATGAAATTTAGTTGCTTGCTCTCAAAAGTGCACACATACATAACACACATTTAAATATGCTATATACAACATATGTATAAACTTTCATCCTTACATATAAATAACATAAATATTAATCACTGTCCATCTTGAATACATAACCAAGTATTGTAAGAGATGCTTAAAACTAGTTTACCAACAACTATAGGATCATGCACTGTCCACCCAATACCTCTAAATGCTTGACTTTGTAACATGGATGGTTCTACATTTTTGCAAAGCTGTTCAAATAACAAACCATACAATTCAATTATAAAGGAGCCCAACTTTTTTTTGATGTCAAACAAATATTTGAATGGAGGGCAATATTCTGTCAAAACGGATATTTGATGCAACAGCATAAAATCCTGATTCACATTTAGCCTAGTTTCCAATATGGGAAACGTTTTTTTTTTACATGTCTTGGCAAGCATTTATGGAATAAATCTCCAACCGCCCTCCTTTAAAGCAACGTCTATAAGGCCTCTTCTTGTTTGGGCTTCGGAAACCTTGAATAGAACTGCAACTGCAGACAGTTCCCAGGCGCACTCAAAGCTTTTGTCAAGATACTCGTGTCAGCCCTTCCCACAAGCTGGTGTGCCTCTACTTGGAGGTCCGGGAGTTGCAGTCCAAAACGGGTAACGCGCGGAGAAATCTGCCCTACCGATTTACTGCGGAGGGGAAACTCAATTTAACCTGTAGAAAACCGCTAAGAAAAGTCTCCGGAACGTCTGCTGTTTTCACATGAAATCTGCCAGGGACGTCTGTGAGATTGGCTGGCCAAGACCCCGACCGCAGCCGAGTTAAAGATACCCGGGTAGATCAAATCCACTTTCCAGGACAGGCGTTCCTTCTCCTTCCCACTCAAGGACACCGTCACCGGTTGGTGCAGCTTCGCACCAAGGATTCGGGTCCCAACCTGCAGGCCCCGGAAACCTTGCATAGAACTGCAGCTGCAGACAGTTTCCAAGTGCACCCAAAGCTCCCGTCAAGATACTCGACTTGAAGGACTTACCTGAACGACCCTACTGGCCGCCGCCATTTTGCTGCCCATGATGATACCCCGCCCGGGCAAAGGAGCGCGCCAGCACAAAGCGTTGTGGGAGCGGTAAGGCGGGGTCTAGCTAAGCTCCGCCCTCCACGAGGGGCACGGCTTCGAACCCAACGGAACAGCTGTGATATACGCAACTATTGAAGGGGGGATTGGCGGATAGCCAATATTTATTTTTATTAACAGTGATTTATTTATCCAACTTCTATAATCGCCCATCTTAATCAATGATTTTGGGCTGCTTACAATTCAAAAATACGTGTTTAATTTCACTAAAACAACTAGTTGACCTACCCAAACTAAATTAATGATTAGTTATCCCTTGTTTAAAACTGATTTACATAGTAAACAATAACTGTTTTCACTATGCAAATTTGTTTGCTTAGCACCTTCTCATATTTGCACAAAAATTGCATGGCAAATATAGGCTGGTTTTTTTAGAATATCTGCACACATGGATATTTGTATGATGGGCTTTAGCCTACAACAAAATATCCAGTCAGACAGAGTTAAGTCATCTCAAAGCATTGACCTTTTCTCTTCATCTGTGGGTGATACTTAGCTATCTTCTCTGTGACCTTCAAAAGGGAGAAAAGATTAGTGTAATCTCTAGTTACACTAATTAGGAAAATACTGCTTTCATCTCAGATCACTAGAGTACAAAGGTATTTTTTTAATTGCAAGCACAGCTTCAGTACCAAGTACATTTATCGAACCATTAATATTTCATTTTAATACAATTGTGAAATTCTTACTTTTTTGGCTTTCAAAACAATATTGTTCAACTAAAGTATCTATATTTACTAAATTGTATATTGTATAAAATTCACACACCCCACCACTGGACAATTAATTTGACTATTAACCATCCTACCCTTTTTTAAACATCTCTGGCAAAGTCAGTCTATTATCTCCGAAAGCAAGCTGCACAGTATTTAACAAATTCTTATGTTTCACAAACCTTTTTGTATTTTGAACTTCTCAATTGGGCCTTTCTAGTAACAAAAACCCCCAAACCTGCTTTGTTTTTTGTGTGGCACCTTGTATTATCTTAAAATATTTTTCCCCCTAGCATACTCAGCTTCAACCATTTAAGGAATTTCCAGACCTCATACAATTTTTGCCACTGCCTCTGGACATAACCAGTTTGGTATCCTTTTCAAACTGTTGTCTCTAGAAGTGTAAATGATAACATGAACTTCAATTATAACAACACTACATTATGAATTATCCGCCTTTTTCTCCTGTGATGCTTAAGAGGCTATTTTAAAAGAGAAGCTCCTTCAGATTTTTACCTAAGTACAGTGCACATATTGGCACTGAAATAATAGCAGCAGTGGGAATTGTATATATCTAGTGTTGTTAAGAGAGCAAGATCCTACTGCCATTTTGTATGGATCCTTGTGCGTTTTGGCTCAAAATATTTATTTTTGTCTGGGAATAGAAATAAGACACAACCAACAATATAGAACAATTACAGTATAACATTTCTGAAAAATATCTATCAACATTTAGGAGATGGCCTCCTATTTATATACTATACTGCAGAACCTACTTTTGCTTTTACTATATTATTTATTTATCGGCTATGAAAAACTACAGCAAATACACAGAAATAGAATATTACAAGTATCTTACAAGAATGGCCCAGGAAGAAAATACTATTGAATATTTGGCAATTTCAACTATGAATATTTGAACTACTGATGATTCATTAAAAACCCATTGAAATTAGACATAAGGAATTGTAATAAGAGAGTTTAGCAAAAAAAAAAAAAGCGCATCATACATATCACACATAACATGGAGACAAAGCACAGTCTAAATTGTGATGAGAGAATGAAGTGGCTACCTATGTAAATAAATACCTGCTTTTTCAGAAGGCCTAGTGCTCTGTTTTTACTGGAATCAGCAGTTGGTAACTTATGTGAAATTAAGAGAAGGAGAAGTGAATTATTTTACAGCTAAATGACTCTCCTGTAATAGCTTCTTGGATATATTTACAATGACTGTAACAGAATTTCCCTTTTGTTGCTATGTCAGTCGTACTTCAGTGTAATATATTCTTGTACAAATACATAACTCTTAGAATATGATTAATATATTACAAAAACCTGATAGATTACCCTTTTGTCTCTGAATTTGGAAATCACAGAAAGAAAATACAGTCATTAACTTAATGTTGTTTCAGATGCCAATCACATTTTTCTCCAGTTGTAGAACAATTTCCTTCAAAGCTGGATCCTTTGCCCAATTGACTCCACTTCCAGTAATAAGGTTCTGCAATAAATATTATTTAAATATAAAATTAACTAATTAATTTAACTATAAATGAATAAATAGGATTTTTGTTCTCAATTATATTATTTTAATATGCAAATAAATACAAGTTCCACAACAAAATAAGCAATCAATTATTGTTAGGTTGTATAATTTGTAAATTATATTATACTTCTACAAGGAAGTTTTTTCAAATATTTTTCTATATAAGATTTATTCTTAGAACATGAATATTTAATATATTTCATTTATACAGGCAGTTCTTGATTTATGACTGCAATTGCGACTGAATTTTACCATTTTTATCATTACGTGAATCACATAGTCATAAGTCTAAATCACATGGTTGTTAAGTGAATCATGCAGTCATAAATCTGAATACATCCTCCAGAAAGGGCATTTTTGCTGGAAACCTGCAAAAACAATACAAATAGTGGTTGTATGACCACAGGACACTGCAACCAGTCATAAATGTGAGTCATAAGTTGAGGACTACCTGTAATATGAATAATAAAAAGGGATAAAAATATGTTGCATACAGAGCTTTGTTCTACATTATACTAACCTGTGCAAGTTATACCTGTAGCTATAATGGTAATTATGGTGGTAATAATTTCAAAGTACAATATTCATCTACCAATAAACATTAAAACATTCAATGTCTAGAGGTGGTCCTTGTTTAAGGACCACTCAAACCTACAAGAGAAGTAGTAGTTACAACCGGTCATTGTATTTATGTTGTTCACAGCATCCCTGCAACTGGGATTAAGATCTCGGTGCCTGGCACACATT
The DNA here is from genome assembly GCF_001527695.2 of Protobothrops mucrosquamatus. NCBI lineage: Eukaryota > Metazoa > Chordata > Lepidosauria > Squamata > Viperidae > Protobothrops > Protobothrops mucrosquamatus. The sequence continues at coordinate 142,129 of NW_015386315.1, forward strand.
TTCTCACAGTCACAATCATGTGTGCCTGGCACACATCTCACAGTCACAATCACCATTTGTGACTTTTGCCGGCTTCCCACAGTCAATAGGGAAGCTGACAAAAAGTCACAAATGTTGACAGCATGACATCTGGTTCACTTAACGATGGCAACTGGAAGTGCTGGAACTTTCATTGCTAGGCAGTGTGGCCACATGACATCATGCTTTAAAATCAAGTCACTTAGCAATGGAAATTCCAATCCCAGTTGCCATAGTTAACCAAGAACTATCTGTATTTGATATCAACATTTTAATTTTCATGTTTCACATCTAATAGAAACTAATTCATCCTACCAAGTAAGACATTTTTCTATCTATACAAATACAACTTACCTGGAAAATGTTTTGAATCAATGTAGTCATCTGAATTTCCTTTTGTAAATTTTTACGAACTTTCCTCAACATTTCGCAAACCTCCATATTTTCAAAATCCTCTTTTTGTTTTCTCCTCATATCATATATTTTTGCCAGTTTACGTTCTCCAGCTCGCTTTAATTCTATTGAAGTATTGGAGGGAAGAGGGAGATGGAAAATAGTAAAGCTAGCTAATTTAAAAAAATGAGTTCAGGAACATGCCTTGCATTCACTATACTTGTGGATTAAACTAATGAAATTAACATTTGAAATTAAATTAAATTTGTGTTGTTTCAAATTAATTTATCATATTGAATTTATCACAACCAATTATAACTTACCTAGTCTGCTCTTCTTAACCTCATTCAATTTTTCTTCCAGTTCACGGGATTGCTGCAAAACCAAGTAATTTATATAAATATGTTTATATATTAAAAGTATCCATACATCCAGATTAATACAACTACAAAGATTAACTTTTCAAATATGTTACTCCATTAGTTTCAAACATTGTTTTTATAGACAAATAATCATTAATATTTTCATGTAAAGGATACTCACCTGCTTTGATGTAAGTATTGCTGTACTAAGCATCATGATATGTTTAATGGTATCCCAGATAAACCTAAGGAGAAAATGCAGAAAAATCAACAGGATCTATTAATACGTGAAACCAAATCACATGTTAGATAGATTTAAAACACTGGAGTATCTTGCTTAATTTTTTCTCAAGCTACAGTGTGCCTTTCTGTCCATGGCTTCTTGCAAAAATGCTTTGACTGGCAACATTAAATGCAAGAGAAGAAACAGACAAAAGAGCTATAAATACATTTCAAGATTGACTTATAAAATGGGAAAACATTGGCCATAACAGGTTTAGCTAACACATACTTTTCATGCATTATAGTATTTGTATCCAAATAGTGTACACAGGTAATCTTCCTGTGTGTTTCATTATTTTTCCCTATCCAACATGCCGGGAAGCTCTAAAGATCATTAGTTGTAAAAACTTTCCCAGAACTCAGTCACATACTTTCCAACATAATTGGATGGGAAAAGTCTAGTCCTCAAGTGACCAAGCTAGTAATTTTTTAATGTTGCCATTTGAAAGCCGTTTAGATAAAAATGTATTATAAACAAAGTGAACTCAAATTATAATTAGCAAAAATCATTTGTAGTCCAAAGTAGTAATACGTAATGGATTTGCATTCAGCTTGCTATTTTCATTCTACATATGGAATGTATTACAGTTTCTCATTTTACATCTTTCTCTTTAAGTAAGGTCAGCTAACACAAAAATGCTTTCTTTCCAAAGTGGGGCTACTTTGGAAATGCAAAAATGTTTCCTAAAATGTTAGATAGGATGGCAGAATCTCAGGCATGTGATCTAACTGGAAGCTGATTTGGAATTGAGCACTTCAGTATTCCAGGGATCCTACAAGACTGTTATCTAGATTCACACAACCTGTAAAGTCAATGATCAAAACTACTCTTTTTCAAAGTGAAGATGCCTGCTGTACTCTTATCTATTGTGTCTGAAAATATTTATGATTAAGAACTGCAGTGCAAACTTTTTGATCAATCTCATAGTGCTCACTGCTCATGAGGTCTATTGATGATTCTGTCAGTGGTTTAGCTGTCACATCAGAATAACCTCCATTTGTTCCAAAATTGTGTTCTAGATTATGATGACTGTAGTTGAGATACAGCTACAACCTAGAGGAAACAGACTATTTGGACTTTTTTCAGTTAAAGTTCAATCCTGAGAATAGATGGCCGTAAACTTTAGTGAACTATTAACCACATAAACAGTATTTGTATGGCTGGCCAAGCAAAGATTGTTCTTAAATATATTGTAGATATTTTAAAAATGCATTCCCTTCATGATTTCAAAGCTTACTTTGAATCCTCATCTTCATTTTTCAGTTTGGTTCTAAGGGCATCAGTTATTTGGATCCTATAAAACAAAGAGAAAGTAGATATAAGATTGTTCACATGGGTTATGACCACAATTTCAGAATTCTACCTTAACTAAAACAGACATACATGGAGATTTTTAAATACAAAGACTTACTTAGACTATTTTCAGTATATAGGGAAATTAGAACATAAATTAAATGCATGGCAATATAAATGTACCATGTAGTCCTTAATTTATGATGGTAATTAGGATTGGAATTTCACTAAGTGATACAGTTGTAAAGCACAACTTCATCACTTACTGACAGCAATCCCTACAGTCCCTCTTGTCATTCTTAACCAAATCCCATGATCAGTAAGTGACACAACTTCCTGCTGTCTTCCCACATCTAAGTCAGTGGAGAGGTTGGCAGGAAGCTGCAAGTTTCAGTAAGTTTGCAGGCAGGCCAGAGGCAGTAACTGGGAGCTATCAGATGGCAAAGAGTGAGGGGAGGTGTGGCAAGGGTTAAGAAAGGTGTGTGTGGGTGTGCAGGATGCACAGCAAGGGTCTGAATGGGACCAAAGGGATACATGGTAAAAGGCAAGGAGGGGTGCAAAGGTATAAGGGGATTAGAGGAGGATGCAAGAATGAGAGATTTATTGTAGTGACTTGCAACCTTTCCTGTCAACTTCTCTATTGACTGGGGAAGCCAGCAGGGAAGGTTGCAAATGGTGAACACTTGATTATGTGGTGCTGCAACTGGTCATAAGTGTGAGCTAGTTGCCATATGCCCAGATTATAATTACAAGTACTGCAGGGATGCTGGGCTGGTTGGAACTTTGAGGACTAATCATAACTACCATTCATTCAGCACCGTCATAATTTTGAACAGTCACTGAAAGAATATATGAATTATATATTTTAATTTTAAAACAATGGTTTCTTGCTAGAATTGTATTTTTAATTAGCTGCACTGGACACATCTTGTAGATATTATACAGAAATGCAATAAATAAAGCAAAACAATACAGAATCTTTACCTTTGTAATGCTAAAGTTTTGTTTTGATACGATACCCTCATCTCTTCCAAGTCTCTTTCCAATTCTTCTATAGAACTAAAAACAGTGAACTTTCTTTAATAACTAATAGTTTGTATTCGCTCATAAATTAATGTTAAGACAGATCATTTGTTTCCTATCAGATCTAAAAGGGGTTTGCTGTTTGATAGAGTGACTAGATGGTTGTCTGTTTTGATACTAGATCTGGATTTTTTTTCACGTTTTCATTATCAACAGAATGTAAAACAGCAAACCGAAATGTAGTGCTAACATATTTAAGAGTAATGCATTCATTCAGAAATAATTTTCCTTTTTAATAGAATTTCTATTACAACAGAATAGGAAAAGGATATAAGCTTATGATTTGTTATGGGCATACTGAAAAAGCATAAACATGTTTTGATTCCTTAAACTATGAAAATATGACGGGATTCAGCAATATAACTAGTGAACAGGCATAAGGCATGAATGCAAGAAGTAGTTTGGTGCTTCTCATGACCAGAAAAGGCATATACTATACATCAGCCATAGTAGTTACTGTATTTGAAGGACCCCCACCCCACCCCCGCAAATTCAGCATGTATTACTCTGAGATACATTTTTTAAGAAAGAAAATCCAGTCAGGTAAATGTGGTGTGTTTTCAAGTAAAACACAAGAAAGTGAATATATTAAAATCTTTAAAATACCAGGTTTAAATATAAAGAAAAGTTTGATCAATTCTAATTTTCAGATGTATGAGACACTGAAATATTATTTTATATATGATAACAAGTTTTGAAAACATACCCTTCTAATATTTTTTCATTTCTATCTTGATCCGGAATCTTTTCTGCAGTTGCTAAACAAAAAAGACATATTTATAAATGATAGCTGAACATCCTCTCATCTCTCAACACAAATACGGCATACAAAACTCCTATGCTACAGAGAAAAGATGGTCAAAAGACTTGACATTTTAATCTTACAGAAAACTTTAACCTAATTTTTAAATATTTACTTTCACATTCTAATATAACAAAGTTTGAGTTTTTATGATCCACTTACTTGAATTGATTATTGTATTATATTCCATAAGATGCTGACTTATTTGTTCTTTGATTCTAAAAAAAGAAAAAACACTTCACAAGAAAAGTGTACACTTCACAAGAAAATTAGAAAAATAAAATGCAATTGTAGCAGTCACTGCAGAACTAAATTGCATTAGCGTTCATTGAAGACTTTAAACTCATAAACTCAGCTTATGTGCATTTAAATATTTGAAATCTAAATTTAAATTAGGACAAATTATAAAACCATCACAACATGAATACAATTTCTTTCATTTACACAACTATTCACAACTTTAAGTTTTTCCTTTTGTAGGTTTTTGTTGTTGCAACCCACTTTGCAGGCCATCAGTTTTTAGAGATCTCAGGAACAACTTTTATTAGAGACTTGTGAGCATTGCCTAACTGAAGCACTAGAAACATTTTGATGCATAAAACTTATCTTGCTAGTACTTCTACCTCCCTAAGTTCAGAACAGTCGCTTTGGAGGGAAACAATATTTCTGGCCCTCTAGGCTTACGTTCAGCAATATTCCTCCTCACAGCTAAAACAACCTGCACTTCAGCCTTCCTCGGTTTCCTGAATCAATGGAAAAATATGTCGGCACAACTGGTGCTGTCCTGACCGACCAGCTTTTACCTGGCTTCGCATTCAGGCCTGCGACTTGATATCTCCATCTTTACAACTAGCCCTTGCTGGATTTCCCTGGCTGTCAAGGGAAATCCTTAGTGCGGTACTTACTCCTGTGGAGTGGCCGACCAGGACTGCAAAACTCCGGACCACCATTAGATGGAAGCCAAGAGCGGGTTTTTTTTTTTTTTAAATCTCCATCTCATGGTCCTCCGAAGTTTTGCTGCCGCTAGAATGGTTTCAGGAGGGAAGAAGCCATCGAGGGGCTGTAAGACCAACAAACGACTGACCGATGGAGCTTGAGCAAGTCCGGCGTCTTCTCTTTCTCTTCGTCGGAGAGCAAACGGGCTCCTTCCTCCATCGCTCCTTCCGTGGGCTTGTCGAAAGCCGCCACCTTGTCTCCTACCTCCGAGCAGCCCGCTACGTCCCGCGCTTCCATCCCGGCGACGGCGGCCAGACCTCTTTCTTCCCACCAATTACCCGAGCGCTCTACCGCGGCTCCAAGGGCCGCTCTTTCAAATAGCCCGCCGACCGACTCCGCGTTGCGTGAGAGGAGTGACGTCAGATCGACGATGAATCGCTCTGGTTTCTAAGTGGCCTCTGCTCTCGGTCGAAAGGGAAACAGCGGCGTTCTTTACTCAGACCTCGCGAGAAGAAGCGCACAAAAAATGCTGTCGCCCCGCCCAGTGGCGGGCCTGTGTTTCTCAACCTTGACAATTTTAAGGCATGTGGACTTCAACTCCCAGAATTCCACAGCCAGCATTGCTGGCTGTGGAATTCTGGGAGTTGAAGTCCAGATGCCTTAAAATTGTCAAGGTTGAGAAACACTAAAGAAGCCATTCCATTGGCCGGGGACACCCAAGCGGGGGTGGAGAGGAAGTGAAGTATTGTTTTGGACGAGGCATTTCTGTCCAGGGAGCGTCGTTTGCGGTTCTGGGTTTCCCCAAAGGAAAGCGGGACAGAGCACCAAAGGAGAGCAGGAATAAGTTAAGCTAAGGACAATTTCTTTAGGCAGGGCTGCAATCTAAACATCTCACTTGGAGAGAATTTATATCGCTTTAGTAACGAGCACGGAGGCTCACGTGCTTAGGACGATGGTTGGCAGGCAGCAAGCCCGCGGTCGAGACCTGAGTGTTGCCTTGGATCATCGGGGTGACTCCGCTCGTTCGCTCAAGCTCTTGTGGAACCACTTCGGTGGACACATTAATGGAGACATGAAAGGAGCTCTTAACTGGCGTCCCTCGAGCAACGGCGATGTCACCGGTGATAAATAGGCATCAATATGATAAATCTTCAGAGTCAGTTAAACCTACAATTGGTGAGGGTCAGGAAGAGATAACATAAAGAAAGGATGTAAAGGAAATATGTAGGCAAAAATAGCTGGGTCTGAGAAAGGAAGAAGAGAAGCCATAAAATAGTTGTAAAAAGGAAATGGCTAGCCAGGAAAAGACATGTTGGAGAATAGGAAAATAAGCTGAATAAGATAAGAGAAAAGGCACACTGAACTGAAAAGCAGGAAAAGAACTTATTGTTTAAAATGGGGACATAAATATCTACTGAGTTTAAAATAATTTAAATGTCTAATTTTTCTTATTCTTATTGTATATGTGAATATGATTTAATATGTCATCAGGAAATGTGTATAGGCGGATGGAAAGAGTGTAACCTCATACTACCTCAGCCAATGGGGAAAGAGGAGGGATGTAGCGGCCGGTGATAGGGATGAATAAAAGGAGATATTTTGG
>NW_015386315.1:149650-150938 GCF_001527695.2 Protobothrops mucrosquamatus
TATTTGTGTCTGTATTCATGTGTTTTGTTTTGTATAGTTAAGTCACCAAGAGTTAGGTGCTTAATATGGTGGCTACACAAATTTAATAAATAAGCCAACCCTTCAAGAGACTTTAAAATCATAGTTTGGAAAGCATCAGTTTTGGTCTGAAGGAGATACTAAAGTGTCTGATAGGTTAAATAGACAAACCTGCACTCCATATTGCCCTGTGGATATCCAGATGTTTTTTTTAATGCAAGCAAAGCTAATAACTTTACTTTTTTTGATAATGGCCTGATTGGGTGTCCTTTTCCTGCAAAAAAAGAAACACCAAGCTACAATTTGAATTTTCAGAAAACCAATGTGAAAAATAGGAGCACGGGAGATATGCCTACTCAAAACAGATAGCAATGCATTAAATGTGATCAGAAAGCCTAAGAGTTCCATTGCTGGAACTAGGCCTGGTGTAATGTAATGAATAGGAGACAGAAGTTCAAATCTACTTTCAGCTATGAAACTTCTCAAGCCCAGCTTCTTCTCAGATTTGTGGGAGCTAAGAGGGAATGCTTTCTTGTGTTCCTGATATTAAATAAAATCAATTATATTTAAATTATTGATATTTAACTCAACTTGCCTAAATCTGGTTTATTTGGAACATAGTTTAGCATACTTAAACTTAATTGAAAGCAAAAACCTACATACTTAGTTCTGATATATATTTAATGTTCTATATTACATTGTATCAAATTTATGAACGAGCTACAAAGAGTATCATAGCAGCATATAATGATGCAAAAAAAAAAAAGCTGTGGAAAAGTTTATTTGCAGCTATGATTCATCAGAAATAAAAATGTCCATTTTAGGAGTGAAAGCTTTGATAGCCTAGGAAAAAACCCTTCAGATGTCCTGACTAGATACAAAGTTTATTAAATAACAGAAAATATTTTGGAAACTATTTTTTCTTACATTTAAAATGCTGTATATCATTAAATTTCTTCATAGTAAAAATAAATTTCCTTATAAAATATGCTATATATAAATGCAAAATATAGCTTACAGTAAGAATATGATACATCATTTACTGAATCTGAGGTACATTCATTTATTTATTTTTATTTATTTGTTTGAATTTTTATCCCGCCCTTCTCCTTACGGACTCAGGGCGGCTGACAGCCTGGTAAAACAGATACAAAGATAAAAATACCCACTTTAAAACCTAATTAAAATGAAATATTTGATGTGGCCTGTGTCAATTTAAAATTATTCTTAAAACCCCACTAAAAATTCCCCTAGGCCAATCCCGCTTGTT
>NW_015386315.1:151624-168494 GCF_001527695.2 Protobothrops mucrosquamatus
ATCGTCTAGGGAGAAAGATGTGATTCATTATAAAATACTTTGTTTTAGAGCAAAATGTCATTAACATATTTTTACTGAATTTTTAAGGCAGCCCATTTATCAAACAGATGTTAAACCATCTCTATTGAGCTACATATGAGCCATATGAGCTACATAATCAGCATTACTTAAATGTTTGATAAAACTGTATTGCTATATTATACAAAAAAGTCATAGGAAGCCAAGAACACAATTGAAAATCCTGCAAATGTATTATGAGTAGTTATGAAATGATAACCATAATAACTTATGTACAAAATGGCTGCCACAAGGAAAAGAACTTATATTCATTTTCCAGAGGGGAAAAAGATAGCCCACTACTTGTTTTCCCACGCATGGTTTTCCCAAGCATGGTCCATGCTTGAAAGAAGATACACATGTACTGGGACATTTTGGCCAAGCTTGGGACATGTGGTTCCTCCAGGCAGAAGTGATTTGGGAGCTGGGCATAGAAGAGTGGGGGAAAGGGCAAAAGCATTATCCGCAGCAAAGGAGGAGGATAAATGCAGGGACAATGCAGAGGCACAATGGGACATGCCAAGGTGGATTCTTTGGCAGTGATAGCAATGGTGATCAAAGGAAGAGGAAATGTGCTGTGAAAACTGGGAGGTTGAGAAATAGCTACCCTGGATGCCACTGAGGGAGCAATAGCAATAAGACTTATATACCGCTTCACAGTGCTTTACAGCCCTCTCTAAGTGGTTTACAGACTGGGTATATTGCCCCCAACAATCTGGGTCCTCATTTTACCAACCTTGGAAGAATGGAAGGCTGAGTCAACCTGAGCTGCTCAGAATCGAACTCCTGGGGTGAGCAGTGAGTTAGCCTGCAGTACTGTATTCTAACCACTGTGCCACCACGGCTCTTATTACATACCAGTCTTGCTCTACTCATTCTATTTGGTTGTTATTTTGTCTAAAATACAGAATAACCAAAGCACTCTGGGGTTTTGTTCTAATGTCCCATTGGTCCTCTGAAGCCTGGTGGTTTGGGAAAAAATGTTTCCTGCACACTTCCCCTCTGCCCATTGCATCTGTTTTCTGTTCAAATGGGGCATTTTCAAATAATGAAATACTTTTATTTTCTCAGAATGCCTATGAAGCCATAGATTCTTGCAAATAAAGATATTGTGAGTGACAAGGACACTTGAGGGTTCCAGGGAAAGTTGTCTACAGGTAAATAGCATAATAGTACATTTATGGCATAATAGTACATTTCCCAACCTTATAGAACTGCAGTAGTTGCTATAAATTACAAAGTGACTATTACTTTCCGATTAGCCAACGTACTTTGACAAAAGCTTTCTTAATAGAGGATAGTGGAATTAAGCAGAGATGGCCAGTTCCCCTTCTTACCTCTCAGGCAAAGGATAGGCAGCCATATAATGGAGTTTTGATTTTGATTCTTCTATTGAGCAAGTGATTAGACCTGATGCTCTAAAGGCATCTCCCAGCCCCATGAGACTTTAATTCACAGCCCCTTCCTAGGATTTATTCCTGAAGATTGAGATTTGTGCTTTTTAAGTATGGGTAAGTACAAGTAAGCAAATGGATATATTTACCATGTGCTTTACAAGGCCCCGGTTTACCAACATCACATTCTTTGCCATATGCTGCATCACAGGAATAAGAGTGTCTTCAGTATAATACATGTAGTGTTGAAGAATTGGTGTCTAAAGGCAAGGGGTAAATTTATAAATTAAAGATTTTGAAGACCTTATGATTTTTTTTGAGAGCCCTTTAATAGCAAACTGGAAATTTTAGTATTCAGTACAAGATAGGTATATTCAGGACCAAGTAATCATTTGCTTACAGATCTGAATTGGATTTATAGCAGAGAAAAAGTGAGCTGTACCTTTCCAATTAAATTTCTCCATCATGCTAATCTGCTTCAGTAATTACTGAACAACAGACATTACTTCAAGCACTAGTTGGGACCAGCAGCTTGGTCGGTAAGTGAAACCATTTATCTTACTTCAGTTTTACAAACCTATAAAGGTCATAAATCTGAGGACTGATCACAAAGTTACTTTCTCGTCACCATCATAACTGTGAAGGTTACTAAAACAGTCGCTAAATAAGGACTATCTGAAACTTCCTTTGTTAAGTTAGGGTTCTGTGACTTACCCACTCTCCCTCTTCCAGAACTTTAGTAGACAAGCAAAACGCTGCAGCAGCAATCTGAGAGGGAGGATAATGTACCATTTCATAATCCACCAGTGCAAGTTCCATCAGGTATTTTGCCAATGAATGCTGATTTATATCTGCCTAAAATAATCAGAATAAAGATGTTATCCTCATTGTCCTACAAATCTCATTGTCTTTTGTTACACATTGCATAAGATTAAAGCATCAAGTTATTTTCTCTGATTGCGTATATGTAAAAAGAAACAAACCAAAAGCCTTTTAAGTTCCTTTCACTGGAAAACAGCAGCCATCACTATATGACAACATTGTGTTAACTCTGCTTTTACAATTAGAATTAGGCAGTTTATTAGGAAGAAGATATTTTCCAGTTTCAAAATTTAAAGGAGCATTACCTCTCCAATTTTCGACGCCCTCCTTAGGAAATGCAGTGGAAGAGGGCGACCAAGTTTAAAATCCAGGGATCTTAAGATTTTCATTTCCATTTGCCTGATTTGTAGGTTGGTATAAGTATGATCTGTCACATAGGCAAAGTCACCAATTTCTGGTGGAAACATTTCTTCATATTTGCTAGCAATGAACATGGCTGTTACACCAACCAGTTGTAGCATCTTCTTGGCTACTTTGTTATTCTACAAGAGAGTTCCCATCAGTTATTTTTAAAACATTCTGAAATATTGAAAAACAATCCTTATGCTGTCCCAGTATGGTAATTGTTGATCAGGCCACTCATTGTCATTGGATAAATACATTTAGGTTAATTGCAGAGCAAATTTAGGGTATATGTACAGGAAGTCCTCAACTTACATTCTTTCATTTAGCGACCATTCAAAGTTACTATGGCATTGAAAAAAAATGATTAAGACTGACCTGTCCCCGCTCTTATGACCAGGACAGCATCCCCAGTCATATCATCAAAATTCAGGTGCTTAGCAACTGGCATGCATTTATGGTGTTTGCGGTATCCTGGGTATCATGTGATCACCATTTGAAACCTTTCCAGCTGGCTTCTGACAAGCAAAGTCAATGGAGGAAGCCAGATTTACTTAAAAGGTGCAACTCACTTAACTGCAGTGTTATCAGGTGCAAAGAATCAGGACCATACATTAAGGTTGCAGTACAGAAGATTTTTTTTTACTCAAGCCTATACACAAGAATCTAAACTAAAATTCAACACTAAACTGATGCAAGATAAAAGTCAACAGAATTCAAGGAGTTGGATTTAGACTTTGGGAACGTAACAACTCTAAGCTGATGACTCATTTAATTACCTTCTCCCAGCTCTGTCTACTCCTACAAGTGTTTCACTTAATAACTGTGGCAAAAAAGGTTGTAAAACCAGGCAGGGTTCAAATAGCCATCTTGCTTAGCAATGTAAATTCTGTTCCCAATTGTGGTTGTAAGTTGAGGACTACCTGTATCCATTTGTCAGGCTATTCATTCTCATTGGCTAGATATATACAAGCTGATTGCAGAACAAGTTTAGAGCGACTATATTGTTCAGCTCCTGGTAATAGCAATTAAAGAAAAATGTTGCTAGAGAGCCCAGTTGCTATTCAAGAGAAAGGCTTATACAATGGAAATCTCTAAATTAACATTCATTTCTTGATTTCAAAGAAGCTACATTACTTAAGCTAAAATTCAATGGAGAGTTCTCATCATTCAGTTTGTTCAAATTTGGTATGAGCTCTTTGACAGTTTGCCTTACCTGCAGAAACCGATCTATTATGGCAACAGTCATGTACATAGTCTCTTGCAAGAGCTTGAATTTCATCTGAACTTGCACAAGCCAGTCAATTAGGATAGCCCGCATATTTCCAGTAATTTCCTGACCTGCCAAGTAGTTTACTCTCACCGATTGCTGGCTCTGGAGGAGCAAAAACATGCAGTGTTAAATTATGTATTTCCACCTCTATAATTATGTTGTCATTGTCCAGTTTGATTAGACATATTTCCCAATATGAAGCCCTCTAGATTGTGGAGAAGATTCTTAGGTTTTTTCTCTAGTTAAATCACCTGAATTTTAGAACAAGCTGCCATCTTGTGCTCTCAGACATATGGTTTACTATGGTTAATATTAGCTTAATTGCTTGACACCTAGCCACATGTAAACATAGTTACTTGTAGTTTATTCAAACTACAGATAAACCAAGATTAAAAAAATATCCCGTTTAGATGTTTAGTGATATTTCAGATATTTTGCTAGAGATAGGATAAAAACTAATTACCAACACCAATCTAGCATTTGTAAGAATACCTTACAAGGTAGTTTTAATTCCAGGCCCATACGTGAGGCCTCATTAGCTCTTTAAACCAACCTCAAGAACTTTCAAGTAGTTGTAGATGTCCTTCACATATTCACTGCAGAGGTTTGGATCAGAAACATCATCTGTATCTACATCTTTCACTTCAAGCAGTACATCTGAGAAAGCCTGGCATAATATGTCCTCTGCTGGAGCACAGCCAGATGTTTCCATGGGGCTTGGGGATAGAGACTCCAACTATAAAAATATATTTAGTACTTAACCTACAATATTAGAAAAAATGTAGCATATTTTTGCTTAATTCAGAGCATCTTTCTTGCACCCACAGATGATGCCAGGAAAAGGCTACATCAAATGTGTCTCTAAGGATGCATTTGTTTGTGTTTCATAGACAGAAGTTAGTTATTTCCAGTGGATGTTTCACCTTCCAGCTGCATGACTATAGATATAAATTCATTAGCTGATTCAATGATATTGCTTATGAACATGCAACTATAAAAGATCTGCTGGTTATCTATGTTTTATTGATAGTACATATTTAAGCCTGACTATATACCAAGGAAGGGTCTAAAGTACAGTTGTAGATCAGAAGTAAATTGAAAGGCAAATCCTTCAAGATATTGAAGGAGAGATGCTAAAGTTGTTTCTGCTCTAATTATGCAGTGGATTAAAAAAATGTAATACTGTTGCAGAGAAAGCAGCAGTTCTGACTAGATGTATTATACAAAATGTTTCTTTGCAAGTATATTGTATAATTAGAATATTTCTTTTGAAAAAATGCTGTATTGATGACATAAGCAAAGCAATTACGTATGTTATGTAATTTTTAAATTTATTAAATATATATGCCACTCATCTCACTATACAAAGTGGCATTTGATTATGAGCAAATCAAGTGACCTCTTGATTTTAGGTTAAGATGATGTACTTTACATTTTTGTATTCTATCTCAATTAGCATCAAGTAACTTAACAATGTAAGAAGGTAAAGTAAAATCTTCCATAAAATCACCATATAGTCCAGAAAAAAAATCATATTAAAAGATTGTTAATTAGGAATACCAAAACCAGAGTCAAACCTAGAATCTTAGCCAAAAGATGTTTTGCCTGTCATAGCTAGATAAGGCTATCCAGAGGTCATTTAAAATTGCAACCTATTAAAAGTAAATTATAAAAATTATAAAACTCATACTTCCACCTAAAAGTAACAACTATAGATTTACAAAACTAGCACAACTTTTGTCTTTGCTCCTAATTACCCATGATCTTTAAACACTTATTTACAAGCTATTTAATTAACCTTAACAGATTCTGGAATTGGCTTTTCTTCTTTCACAGGTTCATTTAGTTTTTCAATAGGTTTTGTAGTTTTCCTGGTAGTTACTTTCTCCACGGCTATAGGCTTCAACATTTCCTAAATGGGAAAGTGGTGTGGGAAGGAAAAAAATGAAAGATAGCAATAAGCAGGACTGTGGCATTACTAACTCCTACTGTATTATTGGATAAAGAATAGGCAAAGAAAGGATTACCTTTTTCACTACTTCTTTAGACTGTGGCTCACAAGCTTTGTTGCCAATGTCTCCCAAAGCAGTCCTAGGCCTCAAAGCCGGCTTACTAGCAGCAACCCCTCGCTTACCGAGGGCCATTGCAGGTTTGGTTTTGTTCTCCGCATTGACCTTTGTGTTCTACCAAAAAAAAAATTAAGTGACAGAATATTCAGAAATATTTACCCAGCATGATGAACTGGGAAAAAAAAACTACATATTACTCTTTCAAATAGTTGTAGGGGAAAATGTTATATTTTAGGAGTAGGATTCAATTAAATACGTTTAACAAGGCGAGATGACGCTTTTTCCACCCGCAACAGGCTACCTCGACTTCCCCGTTCAAATATAGGGTTAGAAATATGAGAACCACCTCAGAAAGAGACACGAACAAGGTATATTTGTTATTTCGCTCCATTACTGCACCTTGACAAAACTAGCACAACTGATCTTTGTGCAGATTTATTTAGAAGTAAACCCCACGATGCTCAAAAGTATCCCCCCCACCGTTAAGTTAGATAGAATTTCAGCATAAATGGCCGCCAGGCTCCTACAAAACGTAACGTGCAATATCGGCTTAAAGATTCCCCGTCAAATTCCTCCATACCCGGGTGACCCGCAAAGCCATGACCTAGGCTGGATTCCTAGATCCTCACGACCGGCTTGCTCCGAATCGTTCCCTTTCTCGCCCAGGACCAAGACACCCGATTACTGCTACGCACGAGTCCGATATCCCCTTTGCCTGCCGCTGCAAGTTTAAAACTCGCACCAGGCTGCGCTCATTGGCTGTTTTCAGTTTCCGCCTCTTTCCATTGGCCGCGCAGCGTTCTATTCTAAATGCGTTTCTACGACTACGGGAGGCTGATTCCTCCAAAAGTTCGAAAAAGGAGGCGTGGTTAAGAGAGGAGGATTGGCAGGTTGGATCGCATGTCCTTCAGTTTAGTGTTCAGCTGGGAAATAAAGTTATTTACTAGAAGGGTGGGATAATTGTGGGTGGAAATTGGGATCAATGACTACTTTGAAAACTTAAATTACGTTTATGCATATGTTAACTGTAAGAAATTTTAGAAAAGATCAGTTCCTATAATACAAATAATATATCACAGCCTACAAAAACAATTTTTAAAAAATTATTAAAACACCATGGCTGTTTTATGTGCCGGAGTTTGAAATTTGGTGTATCTTTAATAAATCAATACAATGAAGTGCATCATTGCAAGTACAACCAATACTTCTTTTCCCAATTCCCGACTAGGTCCCCATATGTTTAAATGTGTATAATTGTCAGACAAATACCTATAGTATCTGATTGCACGTTTCTGCCGGAGCAACTGCAACGGTTGAACTTTGCTGGTCGTAGAGTTGTTAAAATGTAGATGAAAAAGAGGGAATGATGGTTTCTCCCAATTTCTTATTAATGGATATTTATTATTTTCACATAAAGGTTACTTATATACAAAAGCCAGGAATTTTACTGTCTCAGCAATGGTGTATGTTAAGCCGAGAGATAAGCTATTGGGTCAGTTACAGGCTTCAATTGAAACATATTGAGCATCTTAAGTCTCTTCTATTTGAATGGTGAAAGAATTAGTGGCAAACAGTAATACTCTCATACCAAAATCTATACAAGGCAGATATTTGTAGGTTTTATTGATCAATAACATCTTGATATCATTTCACTATTATATATGTGCCTTTATGTGATTAAAAACTAATTGTCCTAATGTTAAAAGGTAATGATATTTAAAGTCTCCAGGTAACAAACAGCACAATCCCAGGAATGTCTCCTCATAAGTAAACTTCAGGCTGGCTTATTCCCAGGTGAAGATAGGATTCAAAATTTAGGAATGTTAAAAGCCTTTGGTAGTATCTGCCATATTGTTAATGTATGACACCTGTTGATTTTATGATGCCATTAAACTGCTACTGCTTTTATGGAGCTATTGAAGCAGTTACTTACAGTATGTTTCCAATAAGCAATGGTTATATTGGCTGAGGAATTGTAGTTGTGGGGGAATGTTAGGCTGTTTAAGGCTGTTATCAAACCTCAATGGGTCTTGTGTAGCTATGGCCAACACATAAAAGAAAAACTGACTGAGGAAAAACATCTTCACAGAATTTAGATAATAAAACTGTTGAAGGACATCATACTGGGACAAAACACTTCATCCAGTTTGAATAGAAACAAGTAATAATCATATTGAAGTTTTATCCTGCTGGTCAAAAGATTTCTTCAAACTGAGTTTGATTTCTAGTAACGCTATAGAAGTATTCATATAGTTTTATTAACAGCAACATCAAAGTGCTTGTCAGTGTTTGCTTTTAGACACTTAATTTTCCAGCCTAGTCCACTTCATTGGATTTCTTCTCATTCAGGTCCAACTGGGCTATGGCCGTGGTGGTGGTGAATCAGGTTTGGTAGATGGTGCCATCTGCTGTAATGGCTTGGCTTATAATCACTCAGTTTGCTTACCAAAATATTGTGTTGGACTCTTAGAAACTTTATTTACATTTGTCACATCCATTTAAGTATTGTATTCTTCATTTTAACACAGAATGGAACTTAAAAGTGCTGGATTGTGCTAAATATCTTTTTTTGGCATTCAAAGGTTGACAATACAAGCAGATTCAACACAGACATAATGTTGTCTACATATTTGTTCAACGTTCATAGCTTTAGAATGCTAGGGAAGACAAACTGCATCATATTAAGCAGAAATGTGGTTCATTATCTTAAAAAGGGGGACATTTAAGATCAATTTTTAACTGATACATATGGACAACTGCTTCCATTATTTGAAATACTAAAAGGGTCAATAATACTTAAGGGAAATTAATCTCTTAATGATCTCATTCTTGTTACATCTGAAATGAAGACACATCCTTCCCTATGTTCTCTTTCTAACCTCTCCATCACCTATTCTGCTTGTTTTAATATATGTTGCCATAACAGGTATTGAATGTCTAAATATTCTTTGCCATTTTAGAGGAACATTATAGCTCCTTAAAATTCTACCGAAAATTCAACTCACTGTATCATTTTCTATCTTGATTACTATAATAAGAGACAAATGACTCAAGACAGAAAACTCAATTGTCACTGATTTTTTTTCTAATTTTAAACCTGTAGCTTATACAATAATTTCACTAGATATTTATAAAAAATATAAAGTATTTATTTTACAGTGGTTCAAACTAAAGAACACAGAAGTGCAAAAAAAAGTGTTTCCCTCCCTGATTTGTGGTTAGCAGGGTTTTTTTTTCTTCTAAAAAAAATTAATTCAGCTGACAGTATTTCTATAGCAGAATCTATTTTCCTTCATCTAAAAAAGCCATCCTTAGAAAATAGGATTGTATACAGAAATGGAATATAAAAATGTACATTTGTATTTAATGTTCTTAAAAATATTTGCACTCAATGTGTAAAAATACACATACAGCAGCAAAGCTTCAAAATAATTTTGAAGACTATTTTTATGGAGTCTGCTAATTTCCTTTTCAAAGCTTATGAAAACAATTTTAGGTTGCAATGGAAGAGAATTTTTCATTATTCCTCTTTGGGGAAAGTGTACAATACATTTGTGCTCATCCACATTCATATACCAAAATCAGTTTAATAAGACACCAAATACAATATTTTACATTGCCATTATTTCCACATATACAGCATATGTTCTAGGTGTCCCACATTTTTTATAAACCTCTTGATCTGGCTTTAAAGGTACATAACAGTTTGTCTAAAATCCATATATATATGGATTATAAATCCATCTATGTGCAAATTCTCTTGATGAAATAATGAAGATAGTGAAATCGACAGATGTGAACTCCAAATTACATGATGTAAGTACCATCTTTGTAGTACTTCATGGATTCCATTTGTTTTGTCATTGCAAGGACATCGTGGAACCCTGTACTAAGGCCAGACATATGCTGAAAATAAGCTTCTTTTTCCACCTGGATAGTCAAATTGTTAAACCCAGCATCTTTGAGAACAGCTGATACCTAAACAAAAAATGAACAGTAAAATACAAACATTAAGTTTTCAGATATCACATAACTTATATGCAGAGCACATCATGAGAAAGGCAGGGCTAGATGAATCAAAAGTTGGAATTAAGATTGCCAGGAGAAATATCAACAACCTAACATATGCAGATGATACCACTCTAATGGCAGAAAGTGAAGAGGAACTAAAGAGAGCCTCTTGATGCGGGTGAAGATGGAGAGTGCAAAAGTTGGCTTGAAACTCAACATTAAGAAAACCAAAATCATGGCATCCGGCCCTCTCAATTCCTGGCAAAGAGATGGGGAAGAAATGGAGGTAGGGACAGATTTTATCTTCCTGGGCTCCAAGATCACCACAGATGGGGACTGGAGCCAAGAAATTAAAAGATTCCTGGGGAGGAAAGCTATGGCAAATCTAGACAGCATACTAAAAAGCAGAGATATCACCCTGCCAACAAAAGTGCGTATAGTCAAGGCCATGGTTTTCCCAGTTGCAATATATGGCTGTGAAAGGTGGACCATAAGAAAGGCTAAGGACAAAAGAATTGAGGCCTTTGAACTATGGTGCTGGAGAAGACTCCTGCAAGTCCCTTGGACTGCAAGGCGTTCAAACCGGTCAGTCCTAGAAGAGATCAACCCCGACTGCTCCTTAGAAGGCCAGATCCTGAAGTTGAAACTCAAATACTTTGGCCACCTAATAAGAAGGAAGGACTCACTGGAGAAGAGCCTAATGCTGGGAAAGATTGAGGGCAATAGAAGGGGATAACAGAGAATGAAGTGGCTGGATGGAGTCACTGAAGCAGTAGGTGTGAGCTTAAATGGACTCCAGAAGATGGTAGAGGACAGAAAGGCCTGGAGGAATGTTGTCCATGGGGTCGCGATGGGTCAGACACGACTTTACAACTAACAACAACTTTTCAGAAAAACTCTCTCTGAAGATCTAAGCAAGACAACTGTTCTTAGGCAAGAAATACTACTCTATCACCTACATTGTAAATCTTTTGCATGTGAAAAACATATTTCCTTTAAAAGCTTTTTTTCTAGGCAGCACAGGAATGATTTATCTCAGCAAGTCTAACCTGGGATTCTACTTTTTCTATTGGTATAATATGCACAAAATGTACAGTGAAAGCACATTGTGCCCAAGATGTTACAATTTCAAGCAAAATTGGAAAAACAACAGGGAAATGAATTTAATTTCCCCATTCCTATTGGAACTCTGCAAAGTTGTACTGATAAATCTCGGCATAATTTTTTTAATGAGGTAAGAATAGAAAAATAAATGCACTAAGCAAATGACATATGTATTATACTTAATTTTTAAAAAATGCATAAAATGGGAAAAGTGCTCCACAGTTCCATGTCTGTCTCATCTAATAGTCATCACTGCTACACCTGTTAGAAACTTCTGGATGTTTGGAAATAACTTTGAAAATGAATAATCCCCAGACCATGATTACCTTCAACAATGCACACATAGGGAAGTTATATGCCAGACATGTTAAAATTATCCATCAGTTTAAACATTCTATTAACTGAAGACAATGAACAACTTTCAGAAGATATTATCAGAAAGGTGCTTTTTAGCTTATTAGACATAACATTTGGTTGTACTATTAGTGACTTGACATTTCACTAGTCTAGAGAAAGTCATAGGTGTAAGAACTGAGGATTCACAAAGAATGAACATACTAAGCTACCTGCTGTATAATTCTCTGTTCCATTACTTCTGACATTACTTGTATATGTATTGTGCCTGCCACTACATTTGCAGAGTGACACCAGAAGTGAGGATCTCTATAGGAGATGACACCATCTATGTTCTGGATCTGTAAAAAAAAAAAGCAAAGCAGGATAACCAGTAATGCTACTCCAAAGAATTAATTTGTATGAATTTATAGGCAATGTTACTACTAACCTTTTCTAAAGCCATGTGCAGATCTTTTTCATGTTCTTGAGGCAGTCTCAACAAGAGTACCTGGCAAGCATCTTTTAGTAGAGGGATAACACTGAGAAAAATCAATGTAGCAATAAATAGAGAACAGAGTGGATCAGCTATCAACCATCCAAACTGTTGAATGAGAATTGTTGATATGATAACACCAACACTGCCAAGGGTATCTGCCAAGACATGTAGAAATACTCCTGGAGTGGGAAGGAAACACAATTCATTAATACCCGTAGCAGTTTAGTGGTATGAACAATACAGATAAGTACTCCTATCAAGTACTCCAATCAATTTGTATCAGATTTAAAAACCTAATATCCTAAAATACTTTCATGATCTATTTTTTAAAAAACTTCATTTATTACACTTGTATGCCACTCAACTCCCAATAACTATGGGCAGATCACAAGTAAAATAAAAAAAACAGTAAGAAATAAAAATAAAGAATAAAAAGTAGCAAAGATGACAAGAACTGAACAAGAAAAAAAAACCCACAATCCAAAGGGGTTTGCCAAAGCCTTTATTTTTATATGTGATTAAAAAAAACCTTTTACAACCCTATAATCCCTTAATTCAGAGTAGAGACTGGGAGACTGAATGGAGCTGAGTGTTTACTGGCTGGATGCCCTTCCTGACGGATGCCTTTCCTTATATTATCTTAGATGTCAGAGGTCCCCAAGGGACTGGTTCCGTGGAGAGAGGTTTTTCTGCGGACCGGAGGGGGCGTGGTTTCATGTACTGCTTGCATCCCGTTTATGGGCTTTGTTTGTCTGGCCCAGTTTCTGGCATGCCGTGGCCCGGTGCTGGTCCATGGACCGGGGGGTGGGGACCCCTGTTATATGTCATTATATGGTAAATAAAAACTGAACTCATAAAAAATCCATTGTTTTCTACTTACCTCTCATATTGGCATTCATGTTGCCTCCTAACGATCCATGGCCATGTCCATGATTATGAGTGTGCCCATAGTCATTGTGGGAATGGCCATGGCCATGACCATGGCTGTGATGGGAATGACTGTGCTCATGTGCATGGCATCCTCCTCGAGAAGGCCCATGGGAATGGGCATGGCTAAAGGCACAGATACCAACAAGGTTTACTATCAGTCCTCCAACTGAAACAGGCTGCATGAAGGAGAACAAAGAAATCTTTGTACTTTATTTAATACCATTAACTATGCCTAAGAAAACAAAGAACCCAGCCTAAAGCAACTTCCCCAAGTTGTTATCCTCCACTGGAGTTGGTTCTATAGATTCAATAAAAATAGAATGAATATATTGCAACACAAATAATAGGTTTTGTATTCAGAGAATCATGATGCTGATGAAACTTAGCATCATGTAATGTAATGTTATGCAATTCTCAGGAATAAAGAATCATACAATCTTTCACTCTGCACAACTAAGAAACAGATGGAAGAGTGCAAGACTGTTATGTTTACAGTAGTGCTATGTATGAAATTCCTTAGCCATGTATATGTTCATTGTTAATATTAATCAGAGTTTGATGCTAATTATGATTTGGAATCAGCTAATTTCCTTTAACTATCTAAATGATATATGAATGTACCCCTTGAGAACTCTTAAAAGCAGTGGACCAACAGTCAGGCTTGACTGATTGATACATTCATTTGATTTACAATGGCCACCTAATCACAATGCCTCAAGTAGTGTTAAGGTGGGTTAAAAACATCATTAAAACAAACAAAACAAACAATATAGGACTAAATACAAAAACAGCAACACACTGAAAAATATGAAAAAATTAAATAGCAACCATTCAAGAAGTTCACAAATTGCCCTGACGCTGATATAAAAGCCTAATGTTGGCACTGATTGTATGTCATTAAACAAAATTCCTTGCGTTCTGTAAAGGCGGATGCAGCTAAATCGCTTTCTATTTCAGAAGTAATTTAAATTCAGGCCATAAGAGAAATGCAGATTAGATTCCATCTACCACTGAATCATTGTGCCATCTGCTAACCTTCTTATGTTCCAGGTTTTAGTACAAAGCAGAAGATGGAATTTAGCAAATTGTGAAGCAGTTGCTAATTTTTATTATACAGAATCCTTTAACCAGGGGAAACCTGAGGTAGTTATCATAATATATAGTTCAGCCTGAACAGAAAAGATTAGGTGGAATCAAGTTATACCTTACATTTATTTTTGTTTAAGAAGGGCAACCATTGCATACATGGAATGAAGAATAATAGATTATTTTATTATTATACATTACTTGAAAGAGGCTGATTATTAATAGCCCCCTAGTCTTTATTGAGAGAAGGCAATTAGATTAGGTGGGTCACGGACACATAAACAGACATGTATTCTTTCTTTTACTATTCACATAATTCTCTCCCAACTTTCATCTTGAGAATGCACAATTCTGAATCCTTTTACTGAAGCAATGACAAGACACTAGGTTTTGTTTTTATTTCCAAAAGGAGAAAATGGCAATAAACAACTGCATTTTCTCTGCCACTACCAACAGAATAACACTGCCCATTTTTGCTATGAAGAAAGATGAAATCATGATACTTTATGCCCATTTACAGACACTTCAGTGTTATTGCTACATAAAAATAGTAGGATGGCAGTGGCTCTGGCACATAAAGGCTTTCTGAGTTGCTGACTTGAGTTCTACACTCTTCTAGCCACTTTTTCTCTGAAGGAAAAGTACCTTTAAAAATATTTAAGGTTGAAAATTTTGAGGCCAGCTAATTGTGACTTATTTCCATTGTCATAGGAAACTTCTATGAACGTTAACAGGATCAGAAATGCTTGGAAAAGTGAATCCTGTTTCTATTAAATTTTAAAAATGCTTTAGAGCAATATTTTTAAAGATAATAGAAAACAAAGTTACAAACTTACAGTCAACATATTTGTATCTATATCTGGAGGATCAACCAGTCTGGCCACCGACTCAGTAAAGACAAAGAAAGCTATTACCATGAGAAAAAGGCCGTTAATAAAACCTGAGAGAATTTCCACACGGCCAAACCTGTAATTGAGAAAACAATCAATAAGAGTATAGACAAAATATACTGAGATGTTCTGAATAAGCTGAAATTTCAAACTATTCTGAGACTCCAAGATTTCAAATAGTCCTTGCTTAACAATGCTAATTGGGACTGGAAATGCCACCATTTTTTTAAACATATTTTTTATTTTATTTCAAAAGTTAAAATACAAATTCCAACCACCCTCAAAATATAAACAGAAAAGGAAAACAAAAATAGACAAAACATTTAAAAATGTGCAGTAAAAAGGATAAAAGACAAAAACACATATACATATATATATATATATATATATATTATCTCCCCTGGTTGATTACTGATAAATATACTGCAACAATATTAGTTTCTCCCCTTGTGAAGCAGGCTCACAATTTATAAACTTCTACATCTATTTACAACCCACTTGGCCTATCCTTTATCTACTATACGTAAAAACAAAGTAGTTAACAGGTAAATCAACAGCAAAGTAAAACTTCAAAGCCCTCTGTCAACAATCTGGATAACTTTCTTCTTTGTAAAACAGAATGGCAAAACCAAACTTCAGACATTATCAGTCAGGTTCCAGATGTTCTATAGAAAACTGGAAGGATTCTTTCTTAATGCCCAGAGCTGTGATACAGGTAATATTGTCTTTTGCTAATATAACTGAAATCTGATGAAGAATAAGACTTTGAAAAGTAGCATTGGTGCTTACTTATAAAACGTTTCTTTGAGTGCCCTGATTACTGGAACTTCAAGAAATACTTTGTAAAGTGGTTATTCCTATTTTTCTCTTTCCTCATAATGGTGGCAATCATAGCTATCTGAGGAAGCCCCCATATATTAAAGCAGAGGTTTTCAAACTTGGCCCTTTTATGATTTGTGGACTTCAACTCCCAGAATTCCTCAGCCAGGAATTCTGGGAGTTGAAGTTCACAAGTCATAAAAGGGCCAGGTTTGAAGATCCCTGTGTTAATGACATTCCAGGGTCATTTTCCATAAATTCTGCCATAATGAAAAGCACCTGGGAAAACTGAAGGGGCAATCTCTTAGCTGATAGCTGGATTCCTAGGAAAATAACCAAGTGCAAAACAGAGGTTTGAAGATGGCAATCCCATTCCTGCACTCTTTTCCTGAAGTGCCAGTGGCTGTCTGGTTTTTCAAACTCCACATCAGAGAAAAGAGAGACAGAAATAGAAATTCCTAAAACAACTTCTGAATCAAAGACAGCTAGCTGAGCGAAGTTTTTTTTTTTAGGAACCAGAAGGAAAATTTCACTCTGACCCTGTACTGAGATTATTTTTATTTATTATTTCAGTTTCAAAGCTGTTCTACTCAATAGCAATTCTGGACAGCTTGAAATAAAAAATTTAAAAGGAAATAACACACACACACACACAAATACAGTTGACTAGAAGACAGAACTAAAAATTAAAAAGAGGCTCAAACACCATCCTAACTCAAGGCTTTGGATAGGAACCAGGTATTTAAAACTTTGTGGAAAATTAAGTGTTGGGAGCAGTATGTCTCTCCTCCTGGTTTGTAAACCCTGGCTTAAAAAAACGAACTAAGGAGAAACTTCCTGACAGTTAGAACAATTAACCAGTGAAACAACCTGCCTCCAAAAGCGGTGAATGCTCCAACACTGGAAGTTTTCAAAAAGAGACTGGACAGCCATTTGTCCGAAATGGTGTAGGGTTTCCTGCCTGAGCAGGGGGTTGGACTCTATGACCTCCAAGGTCCCTTCCAACTTTATTATTATATTATAACAATACAGAAATTGTGATTATTCAAAAACAATATATCACTGTTTACTTTAGTGTAAACTGAGCCTTTCCGTTATATTTATTTGGTTTAATTTACCTGTCTTTTTAGTCTCACAACCTTGTCTTTACACCCTTTAAAAAATCTTTATAATTTAACCAT
>NW_015386315.1:170801-234070 GCF_001527695.2 Protobothrops mucrosquamatus
AATCAGCCTGCGGGCGGCAGTTTGAGACCCCTGACTTAGATATAACATTTTGACATCAGAATGCTGCTTTCTCTTTATTAATCAAGTGATGCTAATTACCTCTGTTGTCAGAGACAAAATAATCACCCAAGGGCACAGAAGGAGAACTGAAACAAGATGTGATAATGATTGAAGGCGTTTGGCTCCACCAATATCTACTGAGAGTTTCCGGGAAGCTGTGTGAAATCCAACTTTACAAAACAATGCTAATACAAGCAAGATTACTCCACCCTACCAAAAGAAAGAAAAAGGCAGACTACAATTAGCACTCTAAAAACCAAATGCTCAATATTTCTTCAAGTGTATCTCCATGAATAAACAGCACATACTTTATATGTTTCTCAGAAAGCAGAGGAAAAGATGCATATAAAATTCTTGACAGCCCGCCAAATTTGTAAACAATTCATAAAATCAATGACTACAGCTGTACCTAGTGATATCCAAGTTTCCAGTTTCCTAAATCCAAGTCCTCTGCTTCCTAACATATTGACTTTATGATACAAATACATAAAAATGACTGCAAATTGGAGGGCCCTTAAATCAAAAATTATTTGTCAATGCTGTTGCAATATACAGCAATTGTAAATGTTATGGAGATTCTGTCATCCAGGTCATACGGTAGTTATCCCAAAGGTGCTTTTTACGTGGCAACTGGACTTTCTTGTTTTTCTTTGAAGACGTTTTGCTTCTCAGCCAAGAAGCTTCTTCAGCTCTGCTTTCAAAGAAAATCAAGAAAGACCAGTTGCCTCATGAAAAACCACCTTTCGGATAATGTAATGTACAGTCTTTCTACTATGAAGTAAGCTATCCTAAGTACAAAGGGGCTTTCTTCCAAGTAAAAGGTGATTGAAAAACCTCCTTCAAGATACTTACTGTGTATATATCCCAAAAAATTGAAATAATTCAGTAGGGATTATTTTAACAGAATTAATTAAAAGTATATTAATAGTACTTTTAAAAAATATGTTTGATAACAGTAATCAATTAAAAGAATTAAATAAGCTTATTAACTTTTCAATAGTTCATTTAGTATTTACCTTATGATCTGCAACTCCTAAGAAAGTGATGACTGTATAAAGCATATGGGTTAGAGCACTGTCATGATGTCCTTCAGCTAAAAAATTTGAAGTTCAGGAAAATTCTGCAATAGAACCTTATCCCTCACTCATTCAGGCATACATAACATGAACTACATTCTGATTTATATTAATTACTTTATTGCAGAAACTAAATGAAAAATAATCCCTGTAGTGAAAAAAATGAGTTTCATATGATTTTTGGAGGATAAGCTGAGCAATACTCAATCACAGACGATTGCCTTAAAGATGAAAAACAAAGGAACAAGTAAGAGAACTTTTTAACAATCTGGGCAAATATTTTGGAATTCTTTTGTTCATGGTGTAATTTTCTTTGGTCTTGTAAGTGTTGATGTTATTTTATTTTGTTAACTGTTTATAACTATTTGGTTGATAGCTATTAAAAAACCCAGATCATAGAACACACAATGGAAACATTATTAGAAGGTATATGCTAAAATATAAATAACCATTTTCAATCTAATGGGAAATTTTTCAAAGTTGAGTTATAACCTTTAGACTGTAATCTTATGGAACAGTCTAACACTATCAATTCCTTCTTGTTCCTTATTTTTTATTCTTACCAAAGGTAATGTTCCATGACTTCAAGCAGAATGCATATCTATTAACAACCTAATCTGCAGACATGCCAAAAATCTGAATCTTGATTTATTAAGAAAGCTGGATCATTATATTGCAGATACTTAATGGCCTCTGAAGGAGAGTTGTGTGCTTTATGTTCTTAAAGGGGCAGTATTGTAGTAATTATTTATGGGACCAACTTGAGAATTTTCCAATGTGAAGAAAGTGTCATTTAGAATCTAATTTTACATTCCTGGTCAGCAGTGTTGAACACCTACAATTTTGCTTCCTGGACTTAACATTTTTGAGAGGCTGAGGTTCACAAAGTAACAGGGTAGCATACAAGTGGGCACCAATATTTTCTGGGTGTTTGCAGGTTTTGTTTTTTTTAAAAAAAACTGATTTAGATAAACCTTGAGTTATGACAGTAATTGGGATTGAAATTTCCATCACCAAGTGCTGTGGTCATTTATTTATTTATTTATTTTTTGGATTTATATCCCGCCCTTCTCCCGTAGGACTCAGGGGGATGTTATGTGACCACATCGTTTAGCAACAGCAATCCCTGTTGTTGTTATTAACAAAATCTCATCAGTCACTAGGCAAGGATCCACTCAGATCCAAGCAAGTCTTGGCTTGGTCCCTTTTGAAGCACCCTTGCAGTCCTCAATGCAGGCAGGTAGCCAAGCACCCAAATTTTGATCATATGACTACAGGTGTGCGACAATGGCCATAACTTTGAGGACCAGGCATAACTACCATTTGTCCAAAAGTGCCATAACTTTGAACAATCGCTGTGAGGACTACTTCTATACTTACTTCACTACTTTTTTCAGGTGTTACCTATCATAAGATGCTGGAAAACTGTGCTTTCAGCAACTGTGGTGAGAGAGAGTTATGATCACTGTAACAGCTGGTTTTACAAGCTGCATGGAGACCTGGGAAGGTAGGTTGCCACCTGTGACCTAATGCTTAATTGGTGTTATGATGCTTATCTGCTGCTGATTTTCCTAAATGTCTCAGTAGCTTTCTGGACTGACCACAGCATTCTTTTGACCACCCTGCATGACCACCCTTAGGAGGAACTGTGATGTTGAATTTCCAACCATTTTTGGTAATCAGAAGGCAATACTGAGTGGCTGAGAGATTACCTATTACCTATTGCTATTACCTATTAGCAAGTTTATTTCAGAAATAGTAATTGAACTGGGCACAATTTCTAACAGAATAAGCACTTCATTTTTTGCAATATGTTAACAGTCTCGTGTTAAAATTAAGCAGTTAGTAGAAAATTTTCTATTTTAAAATCAGAAAGGATACGGTGTTCTGCAATTTTAGCCATGAGATCATCATTATCAAAAAGCAGTAGGCAGACCACAGCAATTATAAAAAATGCCACACCTCTAGTCTGGGGAAAAAATGGAGAAGTTGGTTATAAAAGGAGACAAATACTCTAACTAACAAACAAACAGGTAATATGAAAACTTTTATTACATAAAGTTTTTTTGAAAAACAAATGATACCTTTGCTGGCCCTCCTTTGGAACTAGTGAACAGGACACTGAGTAATGAAATGACAACTATATCACTATGTTCAAAAATCAACACAGTTCTGCAAAAGAAGAACATAGCATATAATTTTGTAAGACAGTAATTCGAAAACCTGAGGCCCAACACTCAAACAACATTCTGGAATTCTTCCCACCAACTTAATCAGAACAGTTGTTGCAGTACCCTCTCATTCTTCTCATCTGTCTATAGTTGGGGGATACAGTACTTCCCCTGTAGTTCTGCAAGGCACAACAGAAATAAAATTCTGCCCCTCTCTCTGGTTCAATGACGAGCTACATATTAATAATTTCATCTATATTTTCTCAATAATACTTTTAAGTAATCTTGCACAGAATAAGTGCAAGTCCTACCCTTGAAGGACCTCCTTCTCCATCACTAAATGGATCAATTTCTGAACAGAGAGGTATAGGATTGTACTGAAGGGATGGGTCTAAGCTAACATAACTTTTGTTTCGGCTAGCATAAAGTTATGAATTCTAGACCTAATATACTGGTTTCAAACTACTGTAAGAAAAAATGTTAAAGCTTCTCCAAGTGTATTAATGCAGGTTTTAATTCATAGTCTAGGAAGTTGATGTCACAATCATGGACATTTTGGGTATCTCAGGCTGTTTTAAGATATTGTATTGTAACCTTTTAGTTTAGCCTGTTACTGTGACTGGGTTCAAATACTGCTAATTTGAGCTGGTTGGGATGGAAATTTTGTTTTAATGCTTCTGTAGGACTAGAGAAGGCCAACCTATATAAACATGATTTGCACATCACATTTTTCATGGATAAACCCACAATATATTTACCTCAGTGGTCCACACAGAGTGAGGCCAAAAAACCACAAGAATGATATTATACAACCAACAACAGCATGTTTAATTATTTTGATCCACTGGAAGAGAAGAAAAATGCATGAAGATTCTTATACTCAATTCTGAATCCAAATCATTGTTTTAAAAAGTACACCCAATGTTTTGTTAGTTCATCCTGAAATATACAATTCAATAATTCATATTGAAACAGTTTTAATACAATTGCAGAAATATAGAACTTTGGAGACCATTTGATGCCTACTAATTTCTTTTCTCTGCAGTATCCAAAGCTCTATAGGACTGTGACACCAAACTTTACCATTCTGAGAAAAATATATAAAATCATGTTAATCTTTCACTGTTGAACTATTAACATTGTTTTTAAATAGTGAAAAACTCCAAAATCCACCCCCCCACACAAAAGAGCTGGAGAATTCCAGTCCTTATCTCACTTAACAAAATAATTTCGCTACCAAAATGCTACACCCCCAATTCTAGATTGAATGAATTAATATATAGCAATTAAACCCAGAATACTTGTTGCTAAATTTTCTCACACAATACTGCATAAAACTTCTTCCTAGAAGGACCCCAATATTTTAGCTTTCAGAAAGGCTTTAAAAAGCTGGCTCTTCCCCCAAGCATTGGGAAAGGGTGAGGTTAGAGCAGGGGGATTGTATTTGGTGATGTACTGCTTTTACTGTTTGTTGTTGTTATTTTTGTTTTATTGTTGTGAGCCACCCAAAGTTGTGGCACTTTCAAAAATGCATGAAAATAAAGGACACCTCTACCTGAAATACAGATAGTCCTCGACTTACAACAATTGAGCCCCAAATTGTTATGCTAAGTGAAACATTTGTTGTGACTTTTGCCCCATTTTACAACTTTTCCTGTCACAGTTGTTAAGTGAATCACTCAGTTCTTAAATTAGTAACATGGTTGTTAAGTGAATCTGGCTTCCCCATTGACTTTGCTTGTCAAAAGGTCACAAAAAGTGATCACATGACCCCTGAATACTGCAATCATCATAAATACGAGTCAGTTTCCAAGTGTCTGAATTTTGATCATGTGACCATGGGGATGCTGTAATGGTCATGTGTGAAAAATGGTCATAAGTCACTTTTTTCAGTGTCGTATCTTTGAACAGGCACTAAATGAACTGTTGTAAGTCGAGGACTACCTGTAATGGCAGCTAATATATAATTTCTTGACCTGACAATTGAGCTTGTGTTACTGAAGAGAATGGCATTTGGTCTTGGATTGCAAATGTAACAAAGTATAAATAATGTAGAGAACTAATATTTTGTTTTCAATGTATTTCAATAGGCAACCTGATTGTTATCAATTCTTAACTTTTATAAACTATGCAGAGACAGAAATATGTAAGACGCAATATTTTTAAGCTTTCCAAAATGCATTTTCCCATGCAAATCATGAAAAATATCTTGAATCTTTCATATGATTTAATACAATTTTGGAGAAGTTTCTGAATACTACAATTAATTTCCAACTGAAATAAGCATTATATCATTGTAATTCCAAATGCTATGTTCTGATCTATACATATGGCACAGCTTGTCTAGATACTTTAACAATTCCTTTAAACAAGTTCATATAAACATGATCTGTGTAACCAAAAGTCTTACACACCTGATGCTTAGTTACTGATTTTCCAGAAGAAAATGGTTTTTGAATCAAAATCATAAAAAATGCAGATCTGTACAAATACAAAATCCTGTCAGTCAATGATTGTACTTTAGGGAAAAAAAATCAGTGCCTACATTACATTTATATATCCTGTAAATTTGGCTATGTCATTTTAAAGCATTCATTTCACAGAATAAGACAAATCCATCGTTTCTAATCTGGAACCCAACAAATCTTATTTCATGTAGGAATTAATATGGATTTATAGAAAGCTACAGAAAAACAGCATTCCTGCTTTATTTATGCATTTATTTTTACATATTTAAAAGATATGTAGAAATAAACTTATAAATACATCCGCAACAACATTTTCACTAGCCAATTAGTCAAAAGCAATTTGCAAACATATTTCTTTTGACAATGGTCTGAACTCTAAATTGATGCTAATTATTTTAGCAAACTACTGTTGCATACGTTTAGTGACAAAATAAAATAATTTAATTACAATGACTTGATTGACTCAAACAGTGACTAGAGATGGCTATGAAAAAGAATCAGAATTAGGAAGTATGCTTGGTTACAGGGGACCATCAATTTTCAAACAGTCCTTTGATCTCAACAAGTCTATGATGATGACCACCTCCCCCAGGAAAAATGTTTAGATACAAATGATAATAACAAGTGCTGAAAAAAAAAATCAAAAGTCGACTCACCCAAGTTTTACAATGAAGATAAATTGTACAAGATGAACTACTTTCAAGAGATCATAGGATTCAAACAATCCTAGAGCCTTCAAAAATTTAGTTAAACATAGTAACACTATATATTTAGTCAGGCTGAAAAGAAGAAAAAAATTGTTAAATGCTAACTTTTCAAGCAAGGCTATACAATTATATAAACACATTTTAGATAAGTTAATTTTCAATGTATCAATTCTAGAATAGAAACTACTGTAAAGTCATAAACATTTTTTACTCCTAAGGGAAAATCAAAAGTAAGCCAATTTAAAAACTTAATTACTTAACTTGAATATATATTTTAATGGATTGCATGAAATTGTTTCTGATCTATAATGCCCAATGGCTAATTAAACATTTAAGGTGTAAAATGCTAAGAGAACTAAATGTGCCCAAGGTTTTATTTATACTCTGGAATTATATGAATTAAGCATAATTGTACTATTCATGAGGCATTTGTTGCTCAAAATATTATCCCCTTATTAATTTCTCTGCTTTACTGTAAGTTATTTAAAACAAAAGATGCATGCTGGATTGGTCCAGTGCAGCAGTGCTAATAGCAAACATTTACTATTAGCAAGTAATATTCCACTTGCATATTTATGGCTTTATAGTCCAATACAACAATTTAATATGCATGAGTAAGTTATATAAAACCAAGACACTCAAAACTGTAAGGAGCCAGTTGACTTATACAATATAGGCTAAAGTGACAGATAAAAATGAGATACTGATTCAGTCTCTAAAATTCAGCATGTTCAAGTATGGGAAATTAAGGTCTGTCCCGGTTACCATCTGATAGATAATACACTGATTTTTGGACAGAAAAAAAAAGCCTTCTATGGGGATTTTGGGAAAAAAAAACACCCAAGGAAGTATCCAAGGAGTGGGGTGATTACACTATAATAAAAATTGGTAAATTTTACCTGCTTATCAGTCATAGACTATCTGCTAGGGTTTTATTGGGGTCTAGGATAAATAAAATTGGTTTCGACAAATGAAAATATAAGTATGAATCTGGTTCAGTGTAGGCTTTAGTGTAAAAGGACTGTTGCTATTCTAGGTGAACAGGGATGTACGATTAAAGGAAATTGTGCATCTATATCTTTAACTGGGGAGCCAGTTTGGTGTAGTGATTAAGGCATCAGGCTAGAAAAAGGAAGTCTCTGGGTCCAGGGTTAGGTAGGAAGCCATCTGGGAAGCTTCTCTTAGCCCAGTGTTTCTCAACCTTGACCATTTTAAGGCATGTGGACTTCAACTCCCAGAATTCCACAGCCAGCAATACTGGCTGTGGAATTCTGGGAGTTGAAGTCCACATGCCTTAAAATGGTCAAGGTTGAGAAACACTGTCTTAGCCCCAGCAAGACTATGGTTAACTATTTTCGAAAATATCGCCTAGAAAACTGCATAGCTTTCTCTGCCTCTCTCGTACACAATCTTTAATAGTTTTGCGGAGAAGAACTCTAGCAGGTGTAGGTTTAACATAACGAAACCACAGGTGGGAAAGTACAGCTGCTTGTCTCTGTGGCTTTCACCGCAAGGAACAAAGAGCCTCTGAGGAGGATACCGAGCGCCTAAATGCAAAAGTCTAACGTGGCTTCCACTTTTGTAGCGGAACAACGACTCCGTCGCCGAGTCTTCCAGAGACAGACCTGGCTCAAAAGCCTTTGATTGCTCTACAGTGGAGACGATAGCACGTTAGCCCGGCTGCAGGCGGCGTCTCACCAAAGGACCTTTATTCCCTCCCAAAGAAATAAGAACCCTCCTCGCAGGCTCCGCCTGGACCCGCTCGCCCCCTCGGCTAAACGCTCCCAGGACGGTCAGTTTACCGGGCGCTGGGCACATCCACAGGCCCCAGCCGCCCGCCTCTGGCCAGGGCCTCGCTGCTGCTCCCGCTGAACTTTTCTTCCATTGCCGGCTCTCACGCCCGGCCTCCTCAGCCGCCACCGTCGCCACCTCCGCCGCCGTGGGGCCTCCTCATCCTCCACGGACTCAGCCGGGTGAGCGAAAGGTAAATGACGGCCCGCAGCAGGACTCAGCCCGCCGCGGAAGAGGAAGAGGCCGGTGAGCCAAAAGCCACGTCCTCAGTAGCCGCCGGAACTGCAGAGAAGCGGAAAGGGGAAAGCGGGGACCGGAACATAGGAGACGCTCGCTGCTCAACTTCCCATCTCTTCCCCCGTTCCGGACTGAATGGATTCGCCCATCAGGGCTTTAGGAAACGGTATGAAGCAGCGCCATCTATTGGCCTATGTCTGCATCGTTTTCCTCCTGGGATGATGCTTACGTTACAATATTTAAGTCCGTTTTCTCTGGAGCGGATTCTTTCTGAGTTCTTCAAACACGGTCATGTCATATTGTTGCTCCTTGTAACCCGGTATTATTTAGTTGGCTATATGGGCTTAGATTCAGAGTGGAAATCTGTGGCCTTCAAATATTGACATATCACAGTTCCCATAATCTGCAACTGCCTTGGCCAGTGGTTCGTATCTTTCTACAAGAGAGTCTGCGCTTGAATTAGAAGCTTTCCAGTGGGAAAATGCTTGTCCTGCTGTGGGCTGTGGCTTCTCCCAAGAATTCATTGGCTTCATTTAGAATTCTCAGATAAAATGAGGTAGTCTAAGTTGTAGTCTAATAATAACTCAGAAGCAAGTTCCAAAGACTTGGTGGAATAACTACATTGGATTGCAACCTAAAGTCTCCTATAAGAAGCTTTCTCAGAAATAAGCTCCATTCAGATTGAACCCAACAGGATTTATATTACTGGATCAAGTGTTCCACTTACGACTACAGGCCAAGAATTTACCAGATGCCGTGTGATTCCTGGCACACCATGTTGAGGAAGGAGTGTAATTTCATACCTTGCCATCCAGGCAATGGAGCTTCAATTTGTGACCCTAAATTCAATTTCACTCTCTGATGTCTTGGCCAGGGTATTGACATCTGTCTGCTTGGCACTTGTGTACTGTCTGAATTTTTTTGCTAGAAAGCCCAAGTGAAAGGTGAGACTGGAGCTGACCATATCTGACCCCAATAAGGCAGACAACTCACCCAACCTTTGGGTACATTCTCTGATTTCAATGCACTTTCTTCCACGAGTATATCACAGCAAGCTAATTTGATTATATATGGGCAAAATCTGTGTATCAGAACATCCTTCTGTTCCAACATTACTTCATTCAGATTGATTACCTCATAATGTACTTTTACTGGCATGTCTTCAGAGGAGAGGGAAGACACCTAAGTCTAAGCAATACTGTAACTCAGAGGTATACAACTGGAGTGCCTAAGGCAACATAGAACCATCAAAAGTTTTGGATGCAGCTATGAAATACCTCTATTATTTTGAAATTGCATCCCTTAATCACTCCTGCTTTCGGATATTATAAATGTCCCCTTATTTATGTTAAAGATAAACAATCTTTTCAACAGGGGAGCTGCATGTTTTCCTCTTATTCTGCCTGAGGGCTGGAGAGGGCATTCAGCATGACTAATAAAGTTGGGATATAGCTGTATGGAATAAGGCTATAATTATGGAGCTGTTTATCCCCATTTTGAAGGCTTGCAATGGCTTTTCAGCAATGAAATTAATCCCTTAAGCCTTGCAGAGACTTAAAACTTTTCCAAAACTATTTAGGATGTTCAGGAGGATTTACAACTATGTTAAGGCTTTGCCTTAAATCAATGTGGTGTACTAGTTATGTTGATGGATTCAAAAGAGGTTCAAATCCATCCCTAGTTCTAAAAGCTCAATCTCTCTCAAGCTCAACTTATTTTAAAGGGTCATTCTTGTGGAGAAAGCAGGAGGAAACATTATGTATACTGCCCTGAATTTCTGAATGATAGGCATATATAAACGTAATAAACATAGAAATAAATGTTATGTTCTCTTGCACAAAGTCCACTCTGGGAGGGTTTAGGGGTTTCAAAGACAGTTTGCAGCAGCTGATTTTCCAGTGATTCATAGCATAGATTCAAGGTCCTTTGGAATATACTATGTATTTCTATTATTTGGTTTTCAATAGTAAGATCAAGGAGAAAGTGTAGTGACTATGTTGTATTTGTCAGGCTTGTCCACTTGAAACTTATCCAGGCAAATGCTATACTATTTACAGCATCAAATAATCTCTTGTAAGTCAGAGGTCTGTCATTCATGAAACTCTAATGCCTTTACTTATGACAAATAAATGAATTAAAGAGCTATCCGCTATCTAACCTGAAAATTTCAGTTTTAGAGTTTCATTCTGTGATAAAATTCCATCTGGAACTTCAGTTTCTTGCTGAGATTACTGAATTTTCCCTTTCCTGATATTAACCATTGATGGATTTTAATAGTATATAGCAGTGCTTTTTTTGTAAAAAAAAAAAATGTCATACAACCCGCCTTGCCTATCCTACAAGGTTCCATCCGAAAAAGGTGCCGGAACTCCGTTCTGGGCGTTCTATGACAAAAAAAGCCCTGGTATATAATATAATAGTATATATTTTATATCCAGAAGGGGGAGATGTTGCCAAACAGAGAATGAATATTTAACAGTCCAGAGAACTTGACCTCCAGAAGACACCCACTGATAATAGAGAAAGAAAAGCATAGTTCTTAAACTTTGGCTGCAGGCAACAACAATAGTTTTCATGACTATTTTGTACAAATAGATGGCTATGTCAGAGTAAGAACTGTTAATGGTCCAGATCCAAAGATATTTATTTATTTATTCAGCACATTTCTATGCTCTCCATCTTACTGTCTCCAGGTGGCTTATGCGATATGCAATATGAAGGCAGCATTGCTGACTTTGGGCAACACTTCTGTCACAGTTTCAAAAAGCAGCTTAGAATATACATTTCCCTCCATTTCAGTGGCATACATTGTGATCTTATTACAGATTTGCATTTCACCTGGGCTTTGAGATACCAATGTCTCCTTAGAATTTAAAGTAAATTCTGAAAGCAGAATTTTAAAAAAAAGAAAAGAAAACCAAAAGCTTGTTCTCATAGAAAGGCCTGTATTTATTCATAGTAATGAATAAATTAGTTACTGTTGATGATACATTTGCAATCAATTGTTTATCCAGAAATAGGAATATGGATTATTTCATCTTTTATAAATATTCTGACACTGTGGGATGTAAATATGCTGGAGATGTGTAAATTGCTATTATTGAGAACTATTTGCTTTTTCGTTTTAGTTGTTTCTTGTTTAGGTATTTTGTTTTATGGTTTTAGGATGACCTCAAAATGACAAGTTATTTTGGTGTTAACATTTTTTTACCATAGAGAAGGTGTTTATTACAAAAGAAGAAGAAACATTTAGGAACATCAGAAAAAGAAAGGAGATTCTGCAAACAAACAAAAAAGACAGAAAAATACACATATAGAATTGGACACAATCAGGAAAGCAAATACCAAGTTGATAAATGCTACTAGTATTTTACCAGGAATCCCCCATGACCACATCTTTGTAAACAATGTAAGCAATTATCTATAAATAAACAAGTCTCATAGAAATAGTCCTGGGCAATGGTGGGATTCAAATATGTGAACAACCAATTCTCTGTGTGGATGCCACTTCCGGAAGTCTGTTCTGGGCCTGGGCAACAAAAAATTAGCTACCGGTTCTGCCGAACTGGTGAGAACCGGCTGAATCGCACCACTGGTCCTGGGTCTTATTCTAAAACTTCCTTCAGTGCATCAATTGATGAGTGATAGTTGAAACTGAAAATTAACCCATGCACATGTATTCATCTAGGATTTTATTCATATTTAGTGCACAATTTTACCCTCATGGCCTTGGGTTTATCGAGCAATAACCTTCCTTCAGAAGGACAATTGAAGGAAAGACAGCTGAATAACAAATTGACTGAGTGTGAGGAGGAGGCTTGTGTATGTCTCTGCCTTTTCCCACCCCATCACTACATGCTTTTGCCTTGAGAGGCTCTGACATGTGTTAAGGCTTGGCTTTGTATTTTTGGTTCCCCCTTTCTGCTGTCTGTGGCTGCACTTTGCATGGGAGGTTTTCAAATACAAAAATATGAGAGTGGAAGAGCCAGTGGTTTCAAGGAAGCATGCAGACGGCTGCATTCCATGGCCCTTTAGTCCAGTTTCTTAATACCACCACTAAGTAACAGGATCCCCTGTGAGAAGGGGAGAATTCTAACTCTGGCATTTGCTGATAGGAAAACAAATCTTGCTAAAACTAAAATAAAGTGATGGCCCTCTCTGTAGCCTAAGAAAGAGAATGGGTATTGAATTAATGTTACTTTCCACTTTGCCAAGGAGAACTTAACATTTTTCTTCTTCTTTTCTTTTAAGATCTTACTTGGATTGTGTGGAATTAAAGAAAGAACTGTAACCTGGATGGGATTTCCTGCCAATGTACAGAGAAAAGGCAGGTTGTCAACCCCAGGAAGTAAGTAGTTATAGAAATAACAGACTTTGTTCAGATACATTATCCAGCCCTGTTATTATTACCTGTTATTATCGCATTTTGTGGCCTGGTGTCCTCTGGATGAAGTAGGATGCAGCTTCAAGGATTCCAATGTAGTTGCGGAAATTTTGGGCAATTTCAATCCCAACACACCAAGCGACTGTTTAACTGGGAAAGACTGATTTAGTAAATGAAGAGTTTTTCTCAATTTGGCCTTCTATAAACTGTAGGATTCTGTGCTTTGCTTTTTTGCAGAGGTCACATTATGTTTGCACTAGAACTTTGCATAGGTTAGAACATATAAGGCTATCTTCTTTAAAATGAAACAACATTTACCATATGCAACATTTGTGTCAATATTATATTTTTCTTTGAAAGTCCAAGTTTAAAGTGCCTTTGTAATAAAATAAGGTAATGGCGGGGTAGAGATTTAAAACTATTTCTGTGAAAGAATTCTTTCTGCAAACAAATGAAGCTCTGTTCAAGAAAGCAAACTGCTCCCTACTCACGTGTATTAACACAGGGCTTTAGCAAGCAGTGACTAGACAAGTTGGCTTGTGTTGATTTTTTTTTTCTACCTGAGCAAAAATAGTTCTCAGAAGAATGCCTGGTTAGGTTTTATTTTCTTTTTGTTTTTTAAATTCTCAGAAATACCACTGCTCTTCGGTACATAAATGTCAGAAGCATTTCTGTGTACTGCATAGTGAAAACAAGACAGTACATGGCCAACAAGACAGGTCCTTCGATAAGTGCTGAAATGTGCTTAATCTTACATTCCTTTGAAACAGTTGCTAGCTTTTTTTATACTTGAGCTCAGAACATTTATCATAACTACGCAAATTATCTCTCTCTCTATGATGGTGTCCAACACAGAGCATATTTCTTTGAAGTGGACTTTTTATTATAGCCAAAATATTCTTTTTTCTCCCTGTTCATTTCCAAAGTCATAAATATATTCCAGTAATATAATTTTATTGAACACATCATATTCTGGAATGAATGATATTTAAAGAATTCAGATTTAATAAGATATTTGCAGTTCAAATTATAACTTACTAGCTATTGGCTAATGCAAGTGTGCAGGTCAATTAAATGGCCAACTGATACAGTCCTTATGGAG
Organism: Protobothrops mucrosquamatus; assembly: GCF_001527695.2. NCBI lineage: Eukaryota > Metazoa > Chordata > Lepidosauria > Squamata > Viperidae > Protobothrops > Protobothrops mucrosquamatus. The sequence goes on from NW_015386315.1 coordinate 184,798, forward strand.
GGCATATCTCACCACTTTCTTGAGGAAAGGACTGATTGAAAGGTCCAATTAATGGCATCATTAATTGGACCAATATATCTCTCCCATGGACATTGGAGAACTTCTGAATTAGTACCTTATTATATGAAATACAAGATCTTCATGTTTTGCAAATCACAGTCACATAAGATCCTTTCTTAACAACCCACAATTTTATGAGCCACAAGCAATACAGGCACATGATGTTGTGCTTTATGACCACATTGTTTAGTAATGGAAATTCCAATCCTAATTAGTGTTAAGTGAGGACTACTAGAAACACCATATATATGGATCTGAATAGAAGAGGCCTACTGTTATACAGTAGTATGTGGGAATGACCTTGGGAGAGATGAGGAAGATCCGCACACTTTCTCTTGTTTGCCAAGGTCGTTCCCACATACTGTTTGAGAATACCGAAAAGAGTTATAAGAAATATTTTACTTCCTTCTTTTTAATTAGCCACAGCTAATTAAAAAAGAACCATCGAAGTGTTTGGTGGCTGAAAAGGAACAAATTTTAAAACGTGTTAAATATTTGACTAATCTTTATTAGCCGAAATTAAGATGAAACATGATTTGGTAGTTCTGTTTATTTTATATAGGAAGCCCTCGCAATGGTTCTGCACTTATTCTACAACTTCTTCTTTCTTAGACTATCTCCATCAGCAATCTAAAACATTGCTGGGAAGAATTCCTTTCTCTCTATTTTCTTCTGAATTGAGAAAAAATCATCTTCTTGTGGCAGAAGATAATTGATTATTGTTTATTTCCCCCAGTCCAGTTTAGAAACAGAGTTTAAAGGAGGGAAGGTCATAATTTCCTGATGCTCTATCCTCTGACTTTGGTAGGGTGGGAAGGCTAACTGGTCCCTGATTCTTCTTTCCTCTTCATTTTCCTTCAGAAAGTAGCTGTGATTGTGTGTTTGTGTGGGTTTGTGTGATGGGGAAGGTGATTTTAAATGACATAATGCCTCTGTATGTGTATCTGTATGTCTCTATACATTTGAAAAGGAAGATTTCAGGGAGTTATTTGCTTTATTTCCTACAGGAAAATGAAGTCTAAAAAGTCATGTGTTGAGTTGGCTATCTTAGATATGGATGTGATAATGATAATAATAATGATAATAATAACCATAATAACAATAATAACGATAACAGCAGCAGCAGCAGCAACAACAACAACAATGGTAATAATGTTGGAAGGGACCTTGAAGGTCATCTAGTCCAACCCCCTGCTCAGGCAGGAAACCCTATACCATTTCAGACAAATGGCTGTCTAGTCTCTTAAAACTTCCAGTGTTAGAGCATTCACAACTTCTGGAGGCAGATTGTTCCATTGATTAATTGTTCTAACTGTCAGGAAATTTCTCCTTAGTTCTAGGTTGCTTCTCTCTTTGATTAGTTTCCATCCACTCCTTCTTGTCCTGCCTTCAGGTGCTTTGGAGAATAGCTTGACTCCCTCTTCTTTGTAGCAACCCCTGAGATATTGGAACATGCTGTCATGTCACCCCTTGTCCTTCTCTTCATTAAACTAGACATACCCAATTCCAGCAACCATTCCTTATATGTTTTAGCCTCCAGTCCCCATCTTGGTTGCTTTTCTCTGTACTCTTTCTAGAGTCTCAACATCTTTTTTACATCGTGGTGACCAAAACTGATTATCTTTTCCAGAATCTTCCCAGGTATTGAGGTCAGGCTGATAGGTCTGTGGTTTCTGGATCCATGTTTTTCCTCTTTTGAAGATGGGAACTACATCAGGTCTTTTCCAGTCCTCTGGTAGTTCCCCAGTGCTCCAGGATCTTTGAAAAATATAGTTCAGTGGTTCTGAGATCACATCTGCCAGTTCCTTCAGAACTTTGGGGTGAAATCCATCTGGTCCTGGTGATTTGAATTCGCCTAGGGTGGACAGATGCTCAGTTACCACTTTCTTGCCTATCTTAACTTGTGTTTCTAATCTGTTTATTATGGTATTTTTGATAGGTTGGACTGTTTTTTCCTTTTGTGTAAAGACAGATGCAAAAAACAAGTTAAGTAGTTCTGCTTTCTCACTGTTGCTTGTTACCTTCTTGCACTTTCTCCCACTAATGGACCAATCATTTCTTTAACTTTTTTCTTGTTTTTTTACATGTTAAAAGAAGCTTTTTTTTGGGTTATTTTTGACTTTTGTTGCAAGCCTTAGTTCATTTTGAGCCTTAGTTTTCCTCACTTCATCTTTGCAGGCTTGGGCTATTTGCTGATATTATGTACCCCTCTTTCTACTTTTTATACTTGTCCTTTTTGTCGTTGGTATTGTGCTTGACTGGGCTTTTATAATCTCACTTTTCAAAATTTCCCAAGCTTCTTGAGTTGTTTTCCCCTTGAGGATTCTTATCCATGGAACCCTTCCCAAGTTGTCTCTAAGTTTGTTGAAATTAGCTTTCTTAAAGTCCAAGACTCTAGTTTGACTATGTTGTATTGCTTGTGCTTGCATAATGTTGAATTCCAAAATCATGCCCACTCATTTAAAAGTTTGTAATAATGAAACCTGACATGCATTGCCCTCCCTTTGTTTATTATCAGAATTGTACTTGTCACATCCTAGACATAAAATTATTGAAAAGTATGGTTATATTGTAAGTGGCTATGCTATAAAGATAAGATTTTCAATGCATATTCAAATATTTGCAATCTCATGTATTGAAATGCTCCAGGGATTGTTGAACTATGTAGCTAATGGGAAATATCTATCCACAGGAATTCTTAACTAAGGTTACATTGGCATATGTCCATTGAGGAGATAGATATAAACATTAGCCAAGGTTATCATCAGTTTAGAATTAGGGCTAACTGTACATCTTAGCCCTTGGCCAATCAAGTGATGTCACATTCTTTCCCCAGAATCTAGAAATTGTACAGTTCTAGATGAGAGGAACAGAGTCAGGCTCAATCCTACCAAATGAGTGACTGTGGTTATATGGGCTCTTTGGTCCTGTAGATTTTCCATTTTTAGTCTGTATTTCCCCAATGAAGTCTGGTCTGCAGTCTAGTGGTGGTTTCAGAGTTCCAGTTCCAGGTCAAAGAGATGGTGAGCTGCTGACCAGAGGGCTCTCGCACAGATTTGTCTAGTGTGTTAGTTACACCCATTCCTATATTGGGAGGCCTTTCAGATGGTTACTCCTGTCCTAGTCACCTCATGACTCCTTAAAGACCACTTAGAAGTTACAGCTGGCTCTGAATGCAGCAGTGCAGGCAGAGTTGGGGATGCTACAACATTATGCCATGTGATGCTACATAAGCTACACTGATTACCATTTGGTTTTCAGGTGCTATTCTTTTTTTGGAATTTTTTTATTAATGCTTCAAATATAAAAATAAAAACTAGTATTAAGATAAAAATATGAAAAAGAAAAAAGAGAAGTACAAAAAAAGTAAGAGAATAAAAATAATGATACATAAAAGATGACTCTGTCCCCTCCAGACAAGTATAAGCAATTTCAGTAACTTAGCTACACGACAAAGTAGCAACTATGCATTGAAATATCTGCAAGAAGTACCATTTCCCTGCAAGCAAGAACTGGTGGGACTACAAAATAGATAAAGTAATAGAAAATGAACAAGCTAAAGAGCTTTACAATTCAAACAGACAGACATCTGTCACATAACACCCCAGACTTAATAATTATTGATAAGAAGGACAAAAAAAATGTCAATACTGGACACTGCAATCCTGGAGACAGAAGAATAGAAGAGAAAAAACTAGAGAAAATAATAAAATACAAAGACTTGCAAATAGAAGTAAGAAAGTACAGAGAGTACCAGTAGTAATAGGCATCTTGGATGCAATCTCAAAACCTCTGGAGCATTATTTTAACATCATCAGCATTGGCAAAATCGCCACCAGTCAGTTGCAAAAGGAAGCTTTGTTTGGAACAGCTTACACTTCAATACCCTCAAACAACAATATCTGCCTATCCCAGGTCCTTGGGAAGGACTCAATATAGGTGGATAAAAATGCCAAATTCAATCTGAACATCGGCTGACATCAGGGAATCCAGGAGGTACTCTATAACCACTAACACTAGTAGCTATTGATAGTCATTTACGTGATGAATTATTCTATTCCTTTCTAAAACCATCTAATGTGCCATATACTGGATGACAGCAGTTGTATAGTTTAATTATAGTTTGGGCATGGGAGTATTCATTTTATTGATCCAGAATCTTCCTTTATTTAAAGTAAATGATGGAAAACTATTACACTGAGCAGTCAGGATGCAAACTTGGCCCTTATGTAGTTACATCCAAATTCCTGAAAAAATCTATAAGCTATGGGTTAGTGTTGTGGCAGCATGATATATACATTTCCTCACTTTTCATGTTCTATTGACACCTATTTCCCTCCCTCCCCCAATATCATTTAGCCTTTCTGAGCCACTGCAGCTGCTATGTAACAATAATCTCTCAGGGGAAGTCCACGGCAAGAGAAAATGTTGATCCTTCCATTCACATTTTCTGTATATGTGTGCATTGCTCTGGTCATTTGATAGGTGAGAGGACACTAACTATTTATATTACTTTCTGTCTCCCTAGCGTGAGAGTTATAATGGTGAAATAATAAGTGTGTGATGTGCATTTGGCATCAGTCACTTCTACAGCTTTCACTCTTAAACTGTTATTTGTGACACAAAGTGGGATGAAAAGGTGCTTACCTGGTGAGATTTTGTTTATTTATTTATTTATTCAATTTCTAGAGCACCCATTACAGCCAAGTGACTCCCGCAGTTTCTGCTTTATCCCTCACAGCTGATGCCTTTTTTTTTTTTTGGTTACCTGTTCACTCAGCTTGACCATTTTTTAATCTATCCCTTCCCTTTTCCTAGCATGGCTTAGATCAGTGGTTCTCAACCTGTGGGTCGGGACCCCATTTGGGGTCGATCGACCATTTCATGGGGGTCACCAAGCAAGGCTGTCCGCCATTTTTTTTGTCCGCCATTTTTTTGTCCGCCATTTTTTCCCCCTTTTCCGGCGGGTGCCTTACCTCTCTTGGGCTGGGCCAGCTGGTGGTCGGCCTGCTCTGTGTCTGCCGCTTGCCAGCTACGCCTCGGCCGGTGCAGGGGGCGGAACCACGCATGCGCGGTGCTCCCGGGCAGAGAAAGTCCTCGACTTACGACCGGTTGGGTAGTCCTTGACTTATGACCGGTTTAGTCTTTGACTTACGACCGGTTTAGTCCTCGACTTACGACCGGTTTAGTCCTTGACTTATGACCGGTTGGGGTCGCGGCATTAAAAAGGTTGAGAACCACTGGCTTAGATTGTAGCAGAACCTGGGTCAATAGTTTACAGTATTCACTACCAGGAAACAGGTTGTCCATAAGCTGCTGCTGCAAAAAAAGAAAATTCCAGCTCTGCTCTAATTCCACATATATCACCACAGAACCACAAAGATATGATTCAGATCCTGAAACCAGCCAGCATCATGGGAGTGAGCAACTCCAGAACACAATTCAGAAGTGGCTTCAAGATCATGAGTGGCAATATTTTATTTTGTAAAAAACATGTATTAGTCAAAACAGTATTCTGCTTCCTGGATGATGTCAGCTAAATGATTGTCCATTAAGGAAACATTTTTACTGCTACTCAAGGACATAATCACGCATTCTTATGTTTTAATCATGTTCTTTGCTATCATTTGGTGTTATCCTGTATTTGTACTCAGAACATCATTATGTTACAGAAACTAAGGCTTTAGGGCAAAGGATAGACTGTATGATCTAAAAAAAAAAAGGATTGGTCATACCTCTTGTCAGATTTATTTACTGTAAACATGACATATTTGTTCTTTGTGCTACCTGGAAAACATTTTGATAAATGTCATTATGAATCTATTGCTGAGAGAGCTGAAATCAATCAGGAAATCAGTTTTAGCAATCCTTTAATGCTTATGCTGCTGAGATGTTATTTATTTTCAACTCAGATTTGTCCATTTTTATAGTTGAGTTTGGAACAATAATAAGTGTTATGCTTTCCAGGATTAATCCTTGAAACCTTGTTTTATTTTTTTCCAATCCAACAGTAGAATAGAATAGAATAGAATATTTTATTGGCCAAGTGTGATTGGACAAACAAGGAATTTGTCTTTGGTGCATAAGCTCTCAGTGTACATACAAACAACAAAGTAATATAGTCATAAGATACCAATAGAAGATAGTAGAAAAGATGAGAAGGATAATAGTACTACATACTACATGGATAAATATCCTTAAACATGAGACATACTGTGGGAATTATGTATTCAGCAGAGTGATTAGGAATTCCATAATAAACATATATAGTTATTTGTGTAAATGAAACTTAGGATGTTTGCACTTGAGTTTGTTTGTTCCCAATATTGTTGTTATATTTATATGATTTTTGAAATGTTATGCTGGGTTCTATAATGGGATTTTGTTTCTTTTTTATTATGTTTGTGTATTAATATATTGTTTGGTTACAGTGGTATTTACACAGTATTAATTGAAGAGGCAGTTTGGTATAATGGTTAAGGCATCAGACTAGAAACTTGTCCTGCCTTAGATATGAAGCTAGTTGGGTAACCTTGGGCCAGTCACTTTATCTGAACTCTAGGAAGCAGGCAATAGCAAACCACTTCTGAAAAACCTTGCCAAGAAAACTGCAGGGACTTGTCCAAGCAGTCACTAGGAATCAGCACTGACTTGAAAGCAATAATAATAATAATGAACTTCCAGTGAGGCACTACCTTGATGTGGTCATGGGGCTTGTGTGTTCTGAAGATGATGAGAACTATGCCATGGTCTGCCAGTGTGCAGACAAAGAGTATCTCTCCCATAAAAAAATATGGTGAGACATAAATTACAGATACTCATTCCAGCTCAGTTGTCTCCTGGGTCTATAAAGACTGTGCTAGGTGTTGAATTTCCTGGACATTTGGTGAAAAATGGGTTACAGGATTCAGGACTGTTGGCTGAGTAACCAGGGCTAACAGCTGCAGAACTACTGGAAGGAAAGGTTATATATTGCAAATATACAGAGATAGAAAACAAAGCAACAATGATTTATTACAGATCGAGTCTAGCAAGAAGAGGATATTTGAAAAGAATGCACCGAGATTCAGAAACAATAGAACAGAGTCTATAATGCAGAGATATGAAGGCTGAATTGCAAATTATAGGCAGAATCTCCAATTTCAGTCCAATCAGAAGCATTTCTACCAATCCATCAATGGAGAGTCTACAGTGAATGAGTCAATACCTGACAAGGAAGAAAGTGCGGGTCTGAGTACAGATACAGATAACTCTGAGAAATCTAATAAGAACACAGCAGCTTGGTTAAAGGAAGGGGATAAGAATAAAAAAGAAGTTGAAATGAAAGAACATGTATAATAGCAGAAATGGTGGAGAAACCTTTTTGCATGAAACCAGAACTAAAAGCCAGAAACTAGCAAATAATGTAGCATATTACAGTCATATAATTGCACATGGCTGTAAAGGTGAGCTGGTTGCCAAGTGACCCAATTAAATGACCACAGGTGTGTGTATGCGTGTGTGTACCTTTTGGTGGTGTCCATTGTCATTTCAAATGGTTAAGTAATTGGTCATAAGTTGAGGACTATCTGGAGTACCCCCCACTATCGAAATATTGAGATAATTCTGGCACGGACAAAATCTTTGCGCAAGTACAAAGCTAGGTAAGACATTGTGTGTAACACATGATTTGTTGAATCTGCACTTTGATAGACTCAGTCCTCTTTTTCAGTTTTGTATCCAGAATATCATCTTCTGGTCGTCTGATATAAAAGAACTCTGAGCACAGCAGGACAGATATAGTGTTCCTCTACATCTAGCAATCTTTTGAATCAGGGTCTTTCCTTTCTATGAGCTCTGCCTGCACTTTAATTACTCCACATCTTTGGAGCACAGTTTGCAAGCAGTTCTAGAGGCATTCTATATTTAAGTATCTTATGGTTTGTTTTTAATGTTCTTAGCTTTCTTTATAAGGTAAAAACTTTTATTTTGATAATATAGGTTCCTGACCTCTTGTTAATAGAGTTTAAATAGAAATATATTTTGTTGTGTTAATGCAGCAGATTTGAATTAGAGTTGACAAGTTTATTATGCATTTTAAGCTCCATTGTGCTGGCTAGAATGAATCATAAGATATATACACTATACCTGACTAAATGTATTTTTAACAAAAAAATAAATACCGTAAAGCATAACAAACCAGACAAGCTGCACTAATCTTTTAATCCATTCCTTATTTCAGAGTTTTGAGGACAAGCTCTCATACTTCATTTTGTAACTATAGTCCACTCTGACATTTAACATGCATGAATAAAGAATAATAATGATCTCTTGTTCACATAAAAGAGTTGCAGACTCTGATACTACTTTTGGAATATTTATTTTTTAATCTGATAGTATATTTATGCACATAGTATAACGTTTCACTGCTCTGGAGACATTACTTTTCCAAAATTATCTGGAAGTAAAATAAAAGTTTTGTTTAAATGCATTTTAAATAAAAAATACTTCATGTGTGCATAGCCCACATTAGTGCTTGAACTTGGCACTGATAAAAAAAAGAGGCCGATTCATTTATTAATCGGACAATTGCAATGCACTTACATAGAGCTTCCACTGAAAACTACTCAAAAACTGCACTTGGTGTAGTATACAGTGGCTTCTTGACAATTTAGGATTGCCATAGTCAATATCTGATATTTTGGATGCTGCACTAATTTCTGTAGTAAGAAGAAATTTTATGGAAGATATTATCCTATGATTAACATGATTGTATTATTTCACTTGCAAGTAAATTTAAATCCCATCATTAGGAAGAATAAATGATTAGTTCTCAAGTGATTGAAAACAAGAAGCATGGTTTTAGGTTGTTTAATCTTAGTATGATCAATCTATAAAATGTTACCCAAATATATGGGGCATTGGGATTCATCTGTGGGCTACAGAGTGGTATATTTGGTTTGAACAGCTCCCTTCACAAGGTTACCTTGACCTTTCATTGCAGGCTGAATACTGATAAACTAACACTACAGTAATTCTTTTTTTCTTACCTAAGTGAGACTGTAGTCCTGGCTTCTTTGGCTATGCAACACAATGCATTCCAGCCCTTTTGGTTAAGTGCACAGCAGAGAGCAAGAAAGCTATTTAAGGCAAATTGTACATAGTTAATCACTTTTGCCCATTGAGTACTACATTGTTTAGACCACAGGTCGGCAACCTGCGGCTCTGGAGCCGCATGCGGCTCTTTGAGCCTTCTCCTGCAGCTCCCAGCCTCCTCTGCCATTTGCAGAGAGAGGCACTTGTGCTTCCCTTCCCTTCCCTTCCCTTCTCTCTCTCTCTCTCTCTCTCTCTCTCTCTCTCTCTCTCTCTCTCTCTCTCTCTCTCTCTCTCTCTCTCTCTCTCTCTCTCTCTCTCTCACACACACACACACACACACACACACACACACACACACACACTGAGTGGGGGAAGAGGACTGGCAGACCAAGGGCAGAAAGAGGGAGAGGGAGGGAGAGAGATGGAAGGAGAGAGAGAGAGAGAGAGAGAGACCCTTTTGACATCTAAAATGAAGATAACACTGCATATATCCTTTATGAGATATATATGAGATATATATACACACACATACACACACACACAATAAAGGTAAAAAAGGATATATGCAGTGTTATCTTCATTTTAGATATCAAAAGGGTTTTGCGGCTCCCAGTGTTTTGTTTTCGGTGGGAAACGGGTCCCAGTGGCTCTTTGCGTGTTTTGGGTTGCCTACCCCTAGTTTAGACTCTAGAGGGTTTCCTATTATGGGCTGTTAAGTTGATAGTAGGTTTCCAGGTGTGATCCATGATAGTTTTAACTACAGAGGCTGATATGGATTGGCTCCTAGGAATTTATAGAACCACCTTCTCCAAACAGAATAAACCCATTTTAGGTTAGAGGGCCCAACATGTTAATTCACAGATGGCCCCTGTTTAATGGAATAAACTCTACCTTGAGGCCAACTTGGTGCCCAATTTAAGGATTTTACTTTCTGTAAAAAAGATGCTCTTGCAGGGGTTTCAGGGTGAGAATGGTGCTATCAAGGATTATGGTTGTATGTTTTCTTGGTGTTTATTTCTGGTAGCCTGGTGATTATAGCTACATACAAAATCAATAAGTAGATTAATAGATAAAGAGACAAAGATTATCATAATTCTGAAAAAAATCAGAATGAAAAGAGTAAATGTTCAGGTTATCGTGGCTTAATTAAATGCACAAGCTATTTATTAAAAGAAGGCACATTAAAAGAAACATGAATGACAGAATTTACTGAACTCTTTTGCCAAATAACTCCTTCTCTGAAAAAAATAAATTGTTTGTCTAAATTAACATGAGGCAGAATTTCATCTTCAAAAAAAGGGGGTGTGGAATCCAGGAGAAAGATACTGAAACCACATGTATTCAGATTATTAGGGACATGGAAAGCAGCCTTATCTCACCATATGTTATTGGTCCATTTCACCTGGCATTTCCAGTTTTCAGTATTAAAATAAGCCAAAGATATAACTGTCATCTTCAGAATCATAGATGCTGCAATTTTAGCGTAAAAAATATATTTGCACTGCTTCAGAAATACATCCAGAATGATATGCTCTGAAAAAAGAATGTAAAAGAGCAGTAACCATCAAGATTAAGCAGAATAAAATATATTGTTTCAGTTTATATAGCCACTGAAATACAAGACACAGTACTGTATAATTAATGAAGCCAGGAACAGCTCCAGATATGAATGTATATTGCCATTAAATGCTATAAAACATTGGATGAGCTATATAAAGTTAAGATTTTTTTTTTCAGTCCTTGGGCTCTGTTGCATGATCTCATACCACGATTGAAAGCTCGTCCCCTGCTAATTTTTTTTGAAATGGCTGAAAATAGTAAAGTTTCACAATATTTCAGCAATCTCACCCCAAGATCTAATGTGATCTCATGTAGGAACATTGAAATCTAATGAAACATCAGTAAGTACATTATACAACATTGTATAAGATTTGTTCATTTTTAATTATTTCTAATTTTATTATGTATTCGTTGGCTGTGAACATTATTTTCCCATGAAAATGACATGCCTCGGGCATTATGTTTACGAATTAGTCCAAATAGTAGATAAATTGATTTCAGAAATTGAGATCAGAGTGTTCCCTCCTATAATTTGAAGTTCACATATTTTTATTTTTTGCCTAGAGAATTTTGTAAATTTGTATATCAAAACTGACTTCTGCATAGTACATGGGATTTCAAAGATTTGAATCTTTAGATATATTAACTTGGAAATCCAGAAATTCAGTGTTCAGTAACTTCAATAGTATTTGAATTTAAAATTCAAAGGAGAAATTTATATGTGTACAGGTGTATACGCGTCCCCTCTCTCTCTCTGTGTATGAAATCATACATACCTACTAGATTGATAGTGGTATAACTCCTTTCTATATCCAAGGTGCCCATTTTAAAAAATAATAATCTATTTAATATTCTAGTAGAGAAATCACTAAGATGTACACATTAAGAACTGATCAATATGCCATAAAAGATGATCATTAGGAAGATGATATTTCCCTAGCTTGTAGGCAATTATTTTATATTATTTTTGATTAATGATTTCATTTTAGCTGCTTCAGTGTTCTGTGGTCTTCATTTGTTAGCAATAATTACAGGACACCATGCCTTGCTTGGATCTGAGTAACTCTGACCAACAAATATGAATTAAAATCAATAGAAATATCATTAGCATCCCACAACTATTCCTCATGCATTCACTTTATTAAAATATGCTAAAGTGTGAAATATGTATGACAAGTAACGATGTTTTAATCTTTCACCAAGGTAACAATTGAAAGCTGATTGATTCCTTTCAGAATGTCATTCAGTAATTATAAAATCAAAATGATGGAAGATTGTAATCAAGAAAGATTCAGACCTATATACCGTTGTTCCTTCATGCAAAATAAAATTCTAATTTGCATCCTGATTTTAATCTGAAAAGATAATGAAACTCCCATTTATGCCAGTATAAATAAAATAGATCAGTAGATAATAACATGCTGGGGAAAAGTTGCTTAGTTTTTCTTCGGTCAACTTTAGGTCATCTTATAAAAAAAGCTCTCTATTTTAACAGGCTTACAATGTAGAGCCAAAGATGGGTAAATCAGAACTGTCATCATAATAGAATTAAATAACAACACAGTAACAGATCAAGCAGTACAACAATAAAACATTTTAAAACGGAGAACAAGTGGGTGAAATATTGAGTAAAGTGTTACAGTTGTAATCTTATTTATAAATAATTATGTATTAATATTTGTGACTATTAGATCTATGTCTTCTTGTAGTTTTACACTTACTTGCATTAGATGATGTTGGGTCTGATAGTTGCCGCAGCTATCTTACTGCTTTTTATTAGTACTCATTTTTTCCTTCCTCTTGATTGGCCCATTTGATAAACCCCTAGCCATCCATCTAATGTAGGCAATTGTGTGCACCTATTTATGCTGATTCTGAAAGATTGGGTAGTTCTAGATGAGCTCTTCACTGCACAAACATCTTGTCTTATTGAAGGAATTTTTGGGGTGCTGCCTGTCTTTCTCTGCTATTCAATTTTCTCTTTTATTGGATGGCATCAGAGCTGTCCATCCAGAAGAACTCATAAGTCCCACGTTTATTAATCACTTTCTCCATTTTCTCTGGTTTCCTTTCTGGTTATGCTATCAGGTTAGAGTTTCTTTTTTAAAAAACAAAACACAAGTTTTATTAATTTTCCATTTTTACAAGACTTCAGATATTTAAGGAAGCAACATGGTGGTTGGGTAATACATAGTCCAATAACACACTTATCCATACATATATCAGTTTACATCATCAAAAATTTCCTCTCTGTTTCCCTTAGTTATTATACCAAATTCAAATTAATAAATTGCTAGTTATAACTCAATCATTTAAAACATTTATAAACAACTTTTAAATTATATGTCTCCAGATCCTGTTTTTGACTTTTGTCTGGTTTCAATTACAATATTCCAATTGGCTTAGTGTCCAATAATGCTTAAGTTTTGGATAACCCACGGTTCCCTTAGTTCATGCAAAATAATATCATGTCTAAAATACACTTATTATTTATTCCAGTAGATTCTTAGTTTATTTCACAGTCATATTCTAATTCTCATTCTAATATCATCGCTTACTCATAAAATAACCTTTATCCTCTAAATCCATCTTCCATTTATAATTCAAAACAATTATTTGAATAACTAATTTATTTCCCTTATAGATATAAATCCTAAATGTTAAATCAAATAACATCTTTTAAAATCTCCTTATCTCATTACGTAAAATTTAAAGCTCTTCCATTAAATATCACATAAAGAAAACCATTTTAAGTCTAACTCTGGCCTTCCTTTTGTGCCAAGCCGGCTTCCATAAAAGAGCTTTTAGATCCTCAAGTGGCTCTCCTTTCATTCCTGCATATATCATTTGAATCAGGGGAGACCATCCAATCATCAGCCTATCAAGGAAGCCAGTCCCTTCACAATCATTGAATTGTTGGCCAAATGGTTTAGGTCTCCATATTTGAGTTAATGCATTTATCATACGTTCAGGCTGGTCTTCTTCTTCTTCTGGTTTCAGCTGGTTTAGATGAAAAGTCATGTTCAGTGTTGTAGTTGTTTTTGGATCATTTGAATTGTCTAGAATCTCAGTATATTGTGTATGTAAGTCCTCGGCACGTTCCATCTTAGCATTGCTTTGTTGAGTTTCTGTTGTTGTTGTAGTTGTAAAGTCTTTAAGTGAGGTCAAAGTTTGGGTGTCGGAGTTCTAAGTAGATTGTAGCTGGCATTCTTTAAAATCCACTTTGTTATTAGTTCCTTCTTCTTCTATTGCTTTTTGGGATGTAAATTCATCCCAAAAGGGAATGAAGCTGCGTTTGGTAGCTTTAAAGTGGCACGTAAGTCTTTCATTCTAAAATTCATTAGCTCAGTGGCCTCTAGGATTTTTTTGAGTATAAGTTTGACATTAAGTTGTGGGTGGTGATCCTCCATTTCTGTAATGTTTACAAATAGTCTTTTAGTGGAGGCTATTTTAATAAAAGTCAATAACTGTCCACCTCCACTGTAAAGAGATATTTTCTCCACCCACCTGTTTCAAGTTCTTATCTTTTGTTGCTGTCAAGGAAAAGTTTTAGTCTCAGGAGTCTCCCAGTCAAAAAAAAATATAATTTTTTTTCACTTGCTGTACCATATTTCACCACAAGATGTCCCCAGTAACATACAGAATGGAACGGTTCAAGAGAGGGAAAAAAAAGAATATTCCCCCCCTTTTTTTCCAGCTTAGCAAAAAAGTAAAACAGTAGGTTTTTATAGAAGTACAGAGCTTTTAGGGAGTCCAGGTATCCAGATATTACAAGTCCAGGTATGTGGTCATTTGATCTTATTGTTCTTTTTTTTCCTCTTGGCTTTATGTTCCCGGAGTAAGCAGAAGCGGTGGAATTAAGCTGGGGGAAAAGGGTATTTTAAGGATTTTTATAGGAAAGTAGTTGGGAAAGAAAAAAAGGAAAAATAAAGTCTCACCCAACTCCTCCAGTTGCTTTATCAGGCTTATTAGTGCTTTAGGCTTTCGGCATGGCCGCTCTTTTCTTCTTCGGTCCTGAGGAGTTGCCGCAGATCAAACGGAGAGGCTGCTGCCCCTCTGCGATCTGGCGAAGGTCCTCCCCAACGGTGGTTGCCCCTCCAGGGCGACTTTCAACCCTTTCCAGGGTCTCCCGAAGAAGAAAAACTGGACGGCGGGGAGAGCAATCTCACCCCACGTCCACCAGCACCACAAACCGGAACCGGAAGCCAGGTTAGAATTTCTTAAAGGTTACTGAGAACTACTGGAGTTGTCAAAATGGAATTAATGCTGGGGAGATTAACTTGGCTGGGATAGTTTCTGGATTGGGAAGACTTTTTTGCTCCTGATCTGTGTGATTTGCTGCTTCAGTTTGTGGTCCTTAGATGGAGTTTTTTCCTGCTTCAGCTGGAGTTTTCCTGGGCTTTTGCCCTTTTCTAGTTGGAGTTTTGCTCCTTCCAGATGGGTTCAACCACTTCCAGCAAGTATCTGGTTAACTTCTTAGTGCTTCTGCTCTGGTTCCTCTTGCTGCTAACTGATTCCTCAGCAAAGTTTGTGTCTGCAGGGAGGGTATGAAAAAAATTCAAGATAGTGGCTGCAACCAGAATTGCTGGGTTGCTGGATCCTGTATTGATGTCGCCTACTGCCTCTGTATTGCCATGGCTTGACTTGTGAACTGTAATATAGAATACTTCAAGATGGCTGGGCTCTCTTCAGTCTCTTCTTCTGCTACCCAGCACTTACCAGCATAAGTTCTAGCAGTCTTTTCTTCCTTAACCATGGTCATTATCATGTCCAGTCTCCCTTGAAAGTAAGATAATTCTAACTCACCACATGTATTGTATGAGCCATGGGGCCTCTAATCATATAGCTATTCTCTCACATATCCAACATTTGTTTTCTTTCTATGTTATATTTATATATTGGCAACATTATTTGTAAACTGCCAACTTCACTGCCTGGCCTCTTATTATGATGCTATCTTCATGTGCTTTTGTAAAAATGTAAAGATGTCCAGAAGAAAAATGATGTTAAAAATGATATGGGCTCATAAGAACCAGATTGACAAAATATAATAAATCATTTCTGGGAAGAAGAGCTGGATTGCATGTGTATTAAAATGCTAACATTACATCATTTCTGTCATATCTTCCAATGTCCTGTATTTTAGTGCAAATGCTGTAGCACATTAGTAGATAAAACAAAAACTGCAGATGTACAATAATACATTCATTTAAGATTTGCATATTATATATATATTTATATATTTTTATATATTTATATATTATTTATTTATATATTTTTTAAAAGTGGACAGCACAGATTCACTATTTGTCATACAAGACACTTCGAGTTTTGTTTGTTGATGGTGCGTTTGATAATTTGCAAATTTTCTAAAAGGTCAGTATTAAGAAAAGACAGAATATATTAAAAACCAAGAAATGGTTCTTACATACTGTCATTCATGGAGTTAAAGTATAATCAGAATGGGAAGAAATATGAAATGGTAGCAATTTGAAACATGGATAAGCAAAGTACAGCTGAAAATATTTTGGTATCTTTTTTGGGGGAGGTTGCATCCCATTTATTGTCATGAACATTCATTTTGTTTTTTCTTTTGGGTCCTTGATGCTCTCTGAGCTTGGTGGTTTTCTTGCAAATGTTTCTTTACCAAACTAGGTAACATCATCAGTGCTAGAAGTGGAAGGGGTTGGCTCTTATTTTTATATACTAGTAGCTTGCCCTGTCAGTGTTGATGGGAGGTTCTTGGTGGTTTTTTGAGTCCACAGATCAACCTTGAGCTACAAATATTCATGTATATGTATATACACACTCACATACCATACACATACACATACTGTACATACACACATACACACAAAGACATATTTAAATTTTCAGGCATCTATACTTAGGACATTGTTGTTTTCTATAAGAAATGCATGGGAATTTCAAACTTTATACTGTTTCCTGAAGTCTGATGATCTGCCACATTTTACACCTATCTACATATTCTCATATCTATGTGATTGTTTGTAACCTTCAATTGGGCAAAACAATGTATAATAAGGCAACTATTTTTGAATTAAAATATCTTAAATGAACTAACTTACAGAATAGTCTAAAATCCAGGACCCGTGAGACTGAAAGTTGGCAAATCTATGTTCACTGCATTGCCACTATCAGTCGTGATCTTTTGATTGTCATTTCCAATGTACTCTGCCAGCTTTCTGCAAGGAAAGTCAATGGGAAAACTGGCAGGAAGTTGGAAGTTTCTCCCGCTCCTATTGCTTTTTGCCTGCCTGTGGTCATTCTGTTTTTCCATTTAGATAAAGAAATATCTCCGAAACAATGACACAATAGGTTACGGGTTACATGGTATTTTATAAGCATTAGGCAGGAGTTAAACCAACTCCATTAGAATAGAATAGAATAGAATAGAATAGAATAGAATAGAATAGAACAGAACAGAACAGAACAGAACAGAATAGAATAGAATAGAATAATAACTTTATTGTCACTTTGAATGTACACTAATCACATACATTAAAATGAAATTTTGTTGCATACAGCTCTCATAGGGTCACTACCTCCAATATACACTACATAAATATGACAAAAATAAATAAATAAATACAGAATTATGCATATATCCACATATATTATATGACACAGAGAAACAAGACAGTCTAGTTTGGATTATGTATACATGTGCATGGTGAGAAAAACGAATCTTGTGAGTTTACCAGGCAGATTGCATAGGGAACAAAGCTATTACAGAATCGGATAGTCCTGCTAGAAATATTTCTGTATGTTTCTGCTGTATGTTTCTGATTAGAGAGTTTTCACATCTTATATCAGTGATGGCGAACCTTTTAGAGACTGAATGCCCAAACTGCAACACAAAACCCACTTATGCATCGGCGAGTGCTGGGTGGGTGTGGCCCATTGGCTCGGTGGGGCCCTTTGGGTGGGCATGGCCCATTGGGTGGCCGTGGCTGCGGTGGTAACAGCAGACTGGGTGGGACTAAAAAGTTCAATCAATCAATTCCAACTTTGCAAGATCTTTTTTTTCCCACGAGAAGTTGAAATTGTCTGATTGAACCTTTTTTTTTTTTTGCACACGGCAGCGGAGGCCTAAAGTGAAAAGGTTTTATAAAATCCAGCTGAAGGCCTAGGACTGGGGCGACCACTGTCTTATATCATGAATTTGTTTACTAATAGTAAGATCATGATTTTAGCTCAAGCTTTGATGTTGGACATGTCATACATACAAGTTAACCTAACCTAACCCTCTGTAGACTCCTGGCATTTCCAATTTGAAATTATGGTTGTACCACCATTGGGGGGTTGGAATTTGTGTGTCTGTGTGTGAGTGTGGGTATGCATATGCAATAGCAAAGTTCCTGTTTCTGGCCAGCCTTGAGAAAGATTGCCTGCCTAGGCTTGAGGAAAATTGCCTTTGCTAGCTTTCTACCTGGGCCTTGCATTGTCTGGGAATGCCTGTCACCAGCTGCAGGGAAAGGTAAGGGGACCCAGGTCTGGTGGGGCAGGGAGAAGGCCCAGGGTTCTTGAAAGTGGGAGGGGGAGGAAAGAGAGAAGGCCTGTGTATAGATGGGCTTAGCCATCTACCGTAATATGTAGACTTCAACTTCCAGAATTTCCCATGCTGGCTGGGGAATTCTGGGAGTCGATGTCCACAGTCCTTAAAGTTCCTGAGGTTGAAAACCCTGCACTAAACCAATGTGGAATCCAGATTAGGGCTAGATTAGGAATGGAGATTCCCTTGGTTCAAATCCCCACTTAGTCTTAGCTTGGCTTTGCTCCAGGGTTTAGAATTTAAATCCTGGATTTAGAATGCATCTGGAGCCCCGTCATATTTTTTTGACTGTTGTTGTTGTTGTCTTTTCTGGGCAATTACGTTTTAAACTGTGTTTTAATTATACATTTGATATTTTGTAAGATGCCAAGAATATTTTTGAAGCTGAGCAGTTTTAATGTCTAATAAATAATTTAATAATATAAAACCTCCCCCCCCCAATCTATTGACCTACTTGTAAGGGATGTTCCGAGGATAAAGTTATAAAGGTGGACAAGTTATGAGTTCCTTAAAGGTAAGGTCAATTTCTATTTTAAAAGGTAAATAATGATAGGAATGTTCTATTACATGTAATAAATATATAAAATAATAAAATCCAGCTAGGTTAAGCATTCTGAAATCTCACTGATACCAAGAGTAGAGTTAAGCTTATGTGTAACTGTCCTTGAAATTAACAGCATTTAATTATGTCTGGATTGTAGTTAAAGTTCCTATTCTTCACCTTACAGAGTTTATGTAAACTATCAAGTCATTCTTTGCTGCACATAAATTATCTGATAAGAGGCTTCTTGGATACTCACATATAGCATTTATTTACCAAGGATTTCTGAGGTCTTAGGCTTCCACAGAGGGATTACTGATGTTAATGTTCTGATGCATGCAGATCATTCATCCTGAGGGATATATGACAGTGATAGTCAATAATGAGGCAAGAGTATATAGTAGATAAAAATATAATTTCTGTGCCTAAAAATAGGTCCTTTTAAAAAGTACTCCCTTCTACTCAGGAAGCAGCCTTGGTTTCCAAAGTGAAATCACAGATTGTTTGACTTCTCTTTTGTTAAGCAAATATCACACAGATAAGGTTTCTACCAGAAATTTCCTATGTTTGCACAGTAATATGAATTTTGATGGGACATAATCAACCTTTGCTTATTACAGGCTATTGTAAATGTTTTACCAGCTTCCACCAGCTGGTACAGAATGTTAATTTTTTTCTTGTTTGGTTCTCAAGGCAAATTTTATTCCATCTTGTATACTGCTCACAAAAATAAAGGGAACGCAAACCCCTTCAGTTCCATGGTAAAATGTTCCCTTTATTTTTTTGAGCAGTATATATTAATTTACCAATTCATATACAAATCTGTACTTCTGCTTCACTTTCATTTCAAAAGTTGGAAGAAAGAGAATGAATACATACTTACATATCTATAACAGGTATATGAACTTTGGGAGTTTCCCATATAATTATTGAATGCTTCTTGTATATAATTCATATGTTTGCCCACTGTCTGCCCATCTGTTTTATAGATGTTGCATTTTCCTCAAACTCTGACCGGCAAAAATATTTTCTTACTGTAAAATGTGTTTTTTATGTTACAAAAAATATTTATTATTACTATGATTAATGTGGAAATGTGATTAAAGAAATAGGTCCCTATTTGACAATGTCTGTCACATTATTTAAAGAGATAAAGTGCAGTTCTTCCCTTTCTCCATATCTGTATCATTTTTTACATTTAAAATATTTATTATTCAGTTTTGGAGGACTTTGGAGGTCTCTTTTATATTAAGCTACAACATATATTTATCTCACATTAATGTCAGTTTTTCAATGTAAACTAGGCTAAGAGACTAAAGTCATGTAGGTTTCAGTCATGTAATGCTATAACAATAGAATCTTGCAAATTTGAACGTACTTCTTTCCTTCCTTTAATTTCAAAAGAACTTATGAACTTAGGACCTGTCAAAATTGTTTATTCATGATACATTCTTGCTCCACACTCAAATCTCTTTTATCATTGCTTTGGTGGTAGCAAGGTCATTCCTGTTCCTCAAGGCCATTCACTTTTCCCTCTACAACTACCAAAAAAGGAGCAGGTGCTATCAAGCTATAGAAATGTTTGAAATTTATTATTTGTAACTGAGACGCATACATTTCATAGTCCCACTTCATATTTCTGAAAATTCCAGGATTTCATATTTCTGAAAATTCCATGTTCTTTATGCCTTGTTTTCCAACATCCAACCTTTACAAATCCTGTTTTAAATTGGATTTTTATTCCAGAACCTGAAGAGTTGATGCATCTCTACTTTTAAAACTTTGCTTCTTTACATTTGCTGTCTGCTGTCTTCTATTGTATTTCATCACAATCTATATATTTTATTGGCAGGACATCTTGCTGTATAGGATCATACATTTTCAATAAATGATTCTCTATTATTTGATATTTTTCTTCCTAGCCTTCCATATACTACAGCAAATTAATATGTCCTATAAGTAATATTTCCATAGGTTTGGGGGATATAGGTTATTTGCCATTCGCCACTTGCAAGTGATTTTAAAATATACTGTAGGTTACTCTAGTCCAGCAAATGTTATATAAGTTGGAGAAAATGGATTGTATATTTCAGATATGCCACAAAGGTGCCATTAAACAAATGTGGACTATAATTGACTGTAATCAATAACAAATGCTGAAGTGATAAACTGTACAGTTACCTCAACTTGCCTGTATGCCAGAATTCATTTGGCAGCCATTTTGACTTTTAAGACTGCCAAAACAGCATTGCTGAAATGATTATTTAAATAATGCTGTGATACAAAGTCTGCTGAAAAAAAAACATTGTGTGGAAATGACTTCACAGTTAATTACAAATGGGACTAATATCTGTGGTAATTCTGTGGCATAACTGTCAGATTCACTGGCAAGACCTGAGCAACATTGCCTGGGCACTTCGTTTAGTATGGCTCTAGGCTGTCTGATGCACAATTTGGTGCAGCTAGATAAGAATCCTGATCGCATACTAAAAGGAAGTTATTATAACAGTGGATTGTCCTTTGTCACCAGGAAGATGCAATTCTTTTTTAAACATACTGTCCCCATACACAGAGCCAGCTTTTGGCTGAGTAGGCACTGACTGAGGGTGCAAAAGTTTAGGTGGTGCTGATCTTCTTTTGAATCATTATAGAAATGCAAACGTCTGTTTGGAGAAGGTAGCACCATCAGTCACTGTGACTTGATTATGTGCCATCTAGTCATTTTTGATTCCTTAGCAGCCACATAGATTTTTTCCATGACAATCTGTCCTCATACTATTCTTCCAAGTTTTCCAATGGTGTAGTCCATCCACCTCCCTGCTGGTCACCCTCTTCTTCTCTTTCCTTCTAACTTTCCCAGCATTAGAATATTTTTAAGAGGGTTAGGTCTTTGCATAATTGTCCAAAGTAGGATCATTTGAATCTAGTCATCTGTGCCTGTAATGAGAACTCTGAGTTGATTTATTCAATGATCCATTGGTTTGATTTCTTGGCTTTCCACAGTATTCTCAGGAACCTTCTCCAACACCAAAGTTCAGAAGCGTCAGTACTTTTCTTGTCCTGCTTCTCTGACTTAGAGGCTCCATATATCTTTGAGGCAGGACTGCCCGCACATATATATGTACTTTTCATGGTTTTTTTTCCTCCTACATTTTGTACCTTGAACTGTGTGACTTTTAGTTATTGATGTAATTGATATCTCTGCCTTGATCCTTATTGTCATTTCCCGTTCTAACTGGAATAACTGGAAATGTTCAAACCCTAGCTGGAATAAATTAGATACATTGGATATTCTGCAGTTCGGATACATCACAATGGAACATTTAAAGGACTTGGCTTGGAACTTATGTTTTTTGGGACTCCTAGCTGGAACAGTCTCTGAGAGATCTGGGTTTGGAGATTTGGCTTTTGTTCTTTGTATAATTTTAGGTTTGAGCTTAAGGGAAAGCTGCTCTTGCCCATCAGATCTTCAGGGTAGGCCAGGGCAGGAAGCAAATATGCAAAGGTTACAGAAATGCTACTATACTGTAGAATATAGTAACAGAATTTTGAAGAACTGCCAGAATTTCACTATATAAAGGAAGGGGCAGTGTGGTGGGTCACATATGGTGGTCTTGTGGGAAAGCTGGAAAGCCAGTAACCCAGGTTCAAGACCATCTTCGCCCCAGTTCCTGCCAACCTAACAGTTTGAAGGCATGCAAATGCAAGTCGATAAATAGGTATCATTTTGATGGGAAAGTAAAGCGGTCTGTGATGTCATGCTGCCACATGGCCACAGAAATGTCTTCGGACAGTGCTGGCTAAATGGTCTTGAAACGGAGATGAACACCGCCCCCTATAGTTGGCAACAATTAGTGGAGTAAAATCTGCAGGGACTTCTTACATAAAGGAAGAACACCACAAACTAAACATCATGGGACTAGCGACAGATAGGAAGAGATAGCATCCAAAATGGTATATGCTCAGCCTCTCAACATGTGATGCTGCTGACAAGCATGTGTGTGCTGCGTGCTGTAAGCTAACCCTTTCCCACCTTTCCAGGACCTTCTAGGTTGGAGTTGTGGACAGGTTTGTTTTTATATCAGCAAAAGTTTGTAACTCAACAGTTTGTAAGTAGAGGACTGTCTGTAACAAGTTCTGGCTGAGAGAAGGAATGGACTCTTTTGTGGGAGAACTCAATATTTGCTAGCCAAGAAAATCAAACCACCAACAAGCTTTCATTAGAAATATACTAGAGGATTGTGTACTTGAATGCCTGGAAATTATTCTTCACAAATTAAATTAAAATGATTTAAAATAAATTAAATTAAAATAATTTAATTACTGTAATTGAAACACTGAAAAATGTTAGCAATTATATTTTCTCCACTTAGTTTTGGTGGGGTAGAATTGAGAAATGAGCCTATCAGCAGAATGCAAAATTAAATACTAAGTTTACAGCTTTTTCCCATTAATAGAGGACAGGTGCAGAGTCAAAGACACTACCCAGTATTAAGAATGTAGGTATATTCACAAAGCCCTCCACAACTTTCAATGGAGCCTGACCTGAACAGTCACCCTGCAGCTGCAGCACTGTGTTAAGTATTATATAGAACACACTGTCTTACTTATTCTTCCTTGGTTAACCTGTGAACTTGGTAGGGTCACCAGGCTAATTGTGTAAGAGAAGCAGGGCAGTGGCATTGACAAAAAGGTTTATTGTTGTGTTGTAGTAAATGGATAATAGGGGGCATCTGATGACAAGCTTTCAAAACCGTTTTCAATACTCACAGTTGTGTGTAAATCTGGGGAGGATGGAAAGGAACGAGAACAAATAGGATGGATTGGGGAGAAGGATTCATGGGGCAAATAATAAATGTGGATTGTTGCCTGTTAAAGCTGGGGAGTGGCAGTTTGGGTGGGGGAAACTGTGCTCATTCTTTTACAGTCTAAGCTTACACTTTGCTTTATTTTCAAAGAACAAATCTTGGAGGCACTGGGAATAGAGGGGCTTAATGGTGACCTCAACATCCCTGCTGTTAATTTTGATCACGATGGGGATTTATTCCGCAGAAATCAATAGAAAGCAGCGCATCAGTCATTCTGACAGAGCTGCTTTAAAGTCAACATTAGGAACAAAGTAATTAATTACTAAAGAGAAGCTTTTCCTTTTTGGCATGCTAGGGAGGCCCATGCAACTTATTTTGTTGCAAAGTATATCTCAATGTCAATTGAGCTTTTTATTCATTTTCCAGTTTATGGGTAGTAGGCCAAGAATTCATTCTTACCCAAGATCCAGCTGTAGGTCTCACAACTGCTGTTGTTTTACCACTCAAATTGTTTGTAGTCTTTTTTATTTGTGAAAAGCAAATAAAATAGACCCCTAAATTTTGTGAAAATTCTAATCGATTAAAATGGAAAAAATATTTAATGGTAAGTGCTGAAAATGTGAAAAAAAATTGTCTTCAAATGTCTGTCTCCCCATCCTCCCAAGATTGGGCCCTGTAGGATGAGAAGGAAAAGGGAAGGAAGGAATATTTTGAAAATTCAGAGTCTGCCTATAACTGGAGGAAGAGAGAAGAAAAAAAATATGAAGGATGGACAGCATCAGATATTGGAGTATAGCACTACTGGTAGGAAAAGGCAGGAAGATTCCCCCCCCAGAGGAAATATATTCTTCAGATGCCAAAATAGTTTGACCATGCATGTTCTGTACCTTCATTTGGAGGTAGGGCTATGTGCACCTGCAGGAGAATGCATGGGGGCAAATTATAACACGCCGGATGATGTGATTATGCAAATGCTACATTTACATTCTTGCATCAGTATCTATTGTCATGCCAACAATGCCACTGGTCAGGGCTTGGAAAAAATTGACACTATTTAAAAATGTCTTGAGCTCATTTGGATGAATGTGTTTTATGAATATATTCCAATCGAATGCTCTAAGAATGTATGTATATATATATATATATATATATTATATAGGCTTAAGGCACCTCCATATCAATGCTTTGTACTACTTTGGGACTGAGTAATGACAGATTGATTCATGACATCTGTTTTTGCTATCTGAATCAATTTATTTCTGAATGCTCCAGTTTACTGGAAACAAACAAAGCTAGTATTTTTCTTTGAATTATTACAGCTCTGCAGAACTTACAATGTTAAATTTCATATTGGTGGGAAATTTTGCCATGCCCTGCTTCCTGGGCTCAATCCAGCCATTATTTCAAATACATTTTATTTTATTTACAAGGTTTGTATCTCATCCACATCTCGTGACTCTGGGCCAGTGCTTTTATCTATCCCAGAAATTCAATTTTAGATTCATGGGCATTATATCTTCCTGTATACAGGATAAAAACTGATTTTCCTCTCCCCAGTTCAACTACTATAACAATACACAACTATAGAGTTACTGTGAAAATGACCTGGCAGCCTCGATTTACAACTGGATGATTTCAGCAATTGGCTTCAGTCCATGTCCTTCAAATCTATGATCACTACAGTCTGTAGATCACATGGCTTGTCATACATTCTATGGTGAAATTTGTAAAGTGCATCTTCGTCAATTTTAGATGATTGCTGGCATATATTTTTGAAAATAAAGATTTGTAAGAAAAATATTGCAATTTAAATACCAGTCTTTCTGATGCTGTAAAACATAATTTGCTATAAAAAGGCTTAAGATTTTTTTTAGCTTTTTTGCTGTAATTTTTGTCGCAGATGCCAAGAAGGTTTATTTTCTTTTCCAGTTGACTATGTTGTTTGTCACTTCATATTTCTGGTAACCCTTTGGAAGGGTTACCAGAAGGCAATTTTTGTCACCCCATTTCCATTTAGGAAACAGGATACTAAATAAATGGTGGTCTTAGCTTTACTCTGTTGGTTATCTAAAAGAAAAATGGATAGTTTGTGTTCTTTGCACATGTTCTACTTTTCAAGGTCAGCAAAAGTGAGGACAATCACAAACTGTGTTTTAGGAAGTTTGGGGCACTGGAAATGCTGGTGGCATGGAAATGCCCTCACTTAAATTATCTGTTGGTAATATTGGATGGTGACTTTTGTTAGATTCACAAACAAGCTATTATCATGGCTGCAGTAAGCTTGTCTGAATATTGTTCTTTCTTTTTTTTTTTTTCAAGAATATGTTTATGTTAATTCAGACTTAATTGCCTTGGTATTATCAAAATGTGTATAGTATTAAAGCACAACACACCTGGAAGTGCCAAGTTGGGGAAGATTCCTTTAGTGCATTAGTGTAAACAAATTTTTCACAGGGGCTTACCTTGTTATAACAGCTGCTTGGGAAAAAAATGAGACTCAAAGGTTTGCAGACAGAAAGAAACAGAGCAGTCAGTAGGCTGGAAGAAGAAAGGTCCTCCCGTTTGCCAGATATTCCTTTCCATTTTTACTGTGTCAATTTGCCGACCCAGAGTCCACCCCTACCCCCAATTACTTTTACATCCTAACAGCAGTGTATATACTACAGGTAGTCCTCGACTTACAACAGTTCATTTAGTGACCATTCAAAGTTACAATGGCATTGGAAAAATGTGACTTATGACCATTTTTCACAGGTGCAACCTTTGCAGCATCCCCATGATGTGGTCAAAATTCAGATGCTTAGCAACTGGTTCATATTTGCTGTGTCCCAAAGTCATGTGATCATTTTTTGCCACCTTTCTACAAGCAAAGTCAATGGGGAAGCCAGATTCACTTAACTACCAGGTTACTACCAGGTTATCAACTGCAGTGATTCACTTAACAACTGTGGCAAGAAAGGTTGTGAAATGGGGCAAAACTCACTTAATAAATGTCTCACTTAACAAAATAAATTTTGGGCTCAATTGTGGTCATACATATGTTGAGGACTACCTGTACTGATTACTGATTTAGAAACCCTTGTCTATCCTAGTTACTGTTGGCTTAAATACTTTCTCACTGACCTGGTGATGAATGAAATTGTGATGTATATCATGGATCACTTGAAAAGCTGAATGGAGCAATAATGCTTGCTGTTTTTGTTAGAATTGCTACGATCTTGTTTATTTTATTTATTTCCTTCTATTAGAAGGAAAGCTCTCAAAGTTGATTGTAGGCTGTAGCCTTGATTGTAGGCTGTACCCTGATATATCTCTCCTCCACCCCCACCGATCAAAGAATTTGCTTTTGAATTATAGGAAATAATAGGTTAGACTGAAATGCATATTGTCATAATAAAGTGATTTTAATATCATTACAGTCTTTTCATCCTCTATATGAATATTTTCATTTAAAAAGTCTTTAAATAGGTTTTTATCTCTTAAAAACAACTTAGTAATATGAGGACTTCTTCAGGGAGACAAAGATAAAGAAAGATAGAGAGAGAGAGAGATAGATGATAGATGATAAAGAGAGAGAGACATAGAGAGAGAATAGCAAAAAAATCAGAAGGGAAAGAAAAGTTTCAGAATGGGCAATAAATAATATTTTCTGTATGTTTTTTTTCCTTTCTGCATTTGTTGGAAAGAATCAGAACCTAAGAAACAAGGTTTTCCCCTTCTTATTCCATTTACTAGCTCCTGACAGAATGCAATCATTTTTATACCAAGTTGATAATGCTGTTCTTGAAACGATTTCACAAATTGTATATGTATTTACAATTATATTCACAGTCTTTATTCTGTCTCTAGTATGCTTGGATGTCTGTTTTTTTA
The DNA here is from genome assembly GCF_001527695.2 of Protobothrops mucrosquamatus. Taxonomy (NCBI): domain Eukaryota; kingdom Metazoa; phylum Chordata; class Lepidosauria; order Squamata; family Viperidae; genus Protobothrops; species Protobothrops mucrosquamatus. The sequence goes on from NW_015386315.1 coordinate 212,291, forward strand.
CTATTTCAGAAGAAGTTTCTATATGTAAGAAAACAGTCACTTTTTTAAATGAAAAACTTCAAATGTATTGCCGAGTAGTGTCCAGATGAAGATAAATTATTGTTAATATGGAATGGGGAAATCGTAACCGAGTTAATAAGATTATTGTATTGCCTCTATGATTTGTTATTGTGAACTTTATATTCATTATATGAATCAATTAGCTGTTTAACACAGAGAAAATTATAACTTGGACAACAGTTTGATCCATATGAAGGAGGAGACTGGAAAGAATCAGGAAACAAAGGAAGAAAGAAAAAGCCTTGGACAAGAAATTTATGGTTTTATTTGAAACAGAAAAGGTTCAAACTCATTCAAAGGCTAGAATTTAAAATAATTGACGATTGCATTATTGGCAATGAGTCAAATGGGAGTGCTCTGGAAAATAATTTAAAAATTTTCAAATATTTGTTAGATTCTGATTTCCTAGTTTCTTGGCTTCCTCAACCTGGTGCCCTTCACTCAGAGCAGCAACTCTAAGTATTCGTAGCCATTGGGAATCTGAAGGTTTTAGCTTCAATCATCTACAGCAGGGGTAGTCAACCTTGGCTCTTTTATGACTCGTGGACTTCAACTCCCAGAATTCCTGAGCCAGCTAAGCTAGCTCAGGAATTCTGGGAGTTGAAGTCCATGAGTCATAAAAGAGCCAAGGTTGACTACCCCTGATCTACAGATTGGATAGGTTAGAAGAGGCTGCTGTAGGAGCTCATAGTCCATCCTTCTTATCCACAGAGCAACTGTGAGATAGGTAAGCCTGAAAATAGTAATTAGCCCAAGAGCACTTATAGAGCTTGATAGGTTGTAGGAGAACAGCAGTGACCTCTAAAGACATCTTTCTGATATCTAGGGATACAGTGCACATTTTAGTCCTGAACTGGCTTTTCCCATCTTGAACTCTTTCCAAAAATTGCAGTCCCAGCACTTCAGGAGGGCTCTCTTTGGGGAAAAGCTATTATAAATTCCTAATAACTCTAGTCAACATATAAAATAATGGACGTTGGGAAATATAACACAGTAGCCTTGGAGGACTGTACATTTCTCATTCCTGACAAAAATATAACAAAATAATCATAGTGGATCATGGCATGCCATGATATCCATTTTTAATGTCCCAGATCTTTATTATAGTAGTATGAGTAGTATGAGTAGTATATTGCTATATATTTTTTAATAAATTGTGGGTTAGTTGCTTAACTTTTTAGTACTCAGTGGACATCATTTTGCCAGGTTTGTCTGCCAAAACTGCTTCTTTTGAATTCTTTTGAGCCAATTATGTCATCAGTGATAATCTCTTGCCAACCTGACTTACAGTAAATTGGCTTTTTTTTTTAATTTTCTCTCATTTTCCCTAGCACTGGAGTTTTCTCCAGTAACTTCTTCCTCTGTATTGTATCTCCAAAATACATAAGCTTTAGCTTCATTATGAATACTTCAAAATGAGCCATCTGGTTTTATTGTTGGGCAATATCAGACTACAGGGTTTGGTAATCATGGTCTATAAAACAGATTTCCTGACATTTCTCCAGCAACTGTGGCTGGCATCTTCAGTGGCAAAGTCATCTACTACGTAGACCACAGGCAACTTCTGTCTTTATAGCCAGGTGTCCTGACTTCTGTTTGGCTTTTTAGCCAAACTTATTGGTCCAAGTTCATGAGTACTCATCTCTGACTAGTTCTTTGTGCCTAACACTGATTGGTCATTTTGGTGACATTGATTCCTGATTGATCCATTGTTCATACTTGCTTCTGATTAGTCATTTTTGGAGTGTTAGATTTCAGAATGGTTTTTGGTTTGTGCTAGGTTCTGATTGGTTGGTCTGAGAAGCTGAGTTGTGATTGGGCCTTGTTCAGGCAAGTTTCTGATTTGCCCATTTGGTTTTACTTTCCCTAATATCATTTTTTTCTTGTTCTTGTGCTTCAGGTTATGAACAATTTTCTTCAGTAGAGGCATTTTTTTCAGACTTTCTGATGGTCCAGCTTTCACAGTGATAAGCTACGACTGGAAATACCTTGGCCTTGCAATACATATTTTTTGGTCAGTTTGATGTTTCATTTCTGACATAATTTTTCTCCCAAAATAGCAGATGACTGTAATTCATGGCTATAGTCACTTGTTTATTTTGCTTTAATATCTGTTTCTTGATTTATTATATGCTGGTTTGATTTATTACAATAGTATAGTATAGTATAGTGTAGTGTAGTGTAGTGTAGTGTAGTGTAGTGTAGTGTAGTGTAGTGTAGTGTAGTGTAATGTAATATAATATATAAAGCTTAGGAAGGCAAACTGTTGTTTTCTGCCAATTTGTTTTGGCCTGGTATTGCATGTTTTTCTAATATATTTATTTTTAAAAAATGTTAAATAATAGTATACAAAGAAAAGCATGAAAAAAATAATATAGACAAAAGAATAACTACTATGTATATTTTAAAAAAGCATGAGAGAATATACTAGTAACACATTCTCCTATTACTTCCATTTGTCTCCCGAACCAATACTTTCAATTTAAATGTTTATGCTTTACTGACCATTAATGATTGTTGTTAGTTTCTTTTAAGTCCTAGAAACCATATGTCAAATATCTAAATCTGCATTAGATATTGACATAACTTTAGCAACAGTTTTGTTTTTATACTTTTTTATCTTCACTAGAGAGGTGAAGGTAAACTTGACCACCAGAAGGTATGATGTGATCAGTTTCATTCTTTTGGAACTCATCAGAAAGGGAGGGGGATGGGCAGCCAGATTTTATTCCGTGTACTTCAAACGATCTACCTGGAATTGTATTCACAGACCTTTGCACTTTAGATGACTGTATGCAGTGCAGTATCATTAGAAGCTCAGTGGTTTCAGTTGGAGATACAGTATATACAGTAGAAGCTATCAGAATGATAGATAGATAGGTAGATAGGTAGATAGACCATTTTCCCTTCAGTTCTCAGAGCAGAGGTACAGCGTTATGTATATGAGGTGTGGGTGGAATTTCTCTGTTTGTTCACAGTGTCATATTTTCAGTTACATTGACTTCTAGGAAGGAACAGATTCCTTAATCTCAACAAGAAATTTCTACAGCATTCCTCACTACTAACCATCCAAGATGTAGCATCAGCATATCTAAGGTTGCTGACATTTTTTCCAGCAATTTCAATTTCTTCTAGTTCAACATTTCTCACTATACATTCAGCATATAAATATAATAAATAAAGGTGACCGTAGAGCGCACTGGCTACTCCTTTTCCAATTTTGAACCATTTAATTTCCATTTTCAACTGTAAATACTACTTCTTGATCATCATGTAAATTCTTCAATGATATATTCCAGTACAATATATATATAGTAAGCCTCCCAGAATTACCTTGTGGTAAGATGGGCAGCCAATACATTTTTAAATACATACATACATACGTACGTACGTACATACATACATACATACATACATACATACATACATACATATTGTGGCTATTAAAGGAATATGACCTATTGTACCCAATGGCCATTTTTTACTGAATAACTGGATGCAAACATCTGTTTCTGGTAAAAAAAAATGTAAATTGAGATCATGTGACCACAGAATGCTACAAATGGCCATAAATGCATGGCAGTTGCTAAGCGCTTAAAATGTGACCACAATGGGGTCATTGGAACTACAAACTGAGTCATTAGCAGCTTGGAAGGGGGTGTTCATTGTAACTTTGACTGGTTGCTAAATGGTTGTAAATTGAGGACTATAAATTCTATTTGAGTTCCTTAGCCATGTGGCAGTATGAAGCACTTACTTGTAAAACCATGTATTTACGGGGCCTTGCTTGGTATAGACACCTGGCAAATGGCGGATTTAATTTGTATGAGAGAAGGGAAGAAAGCCAGCTGACCATGTTTATCTATTTTCTTTTTTGCTCTGGGGGATATGTTTCAGTGCATAACTGTAAAAACCATGTAGTCCTTATTTTAAAATCTACTTTCCTAATGAATTGTACTGATTTGCTTGAAATTACTAGACTGGAAAAAGAAAAAAGAAATTGTGGTGCGATTCTCTCTTACAGCAGAAATATTATTTTATGGCTTATGACTGTTGTGTATAATGTTTATTTCAAAATAAAGATAGTATTCCTGCCCAATTGTAGAAGTGTGCATAGAATCATCAAACTTTAAAAAGAAATTAACAGTACTTACCACTGTGAAAAACAGATTCACCACGAACTTCAAAATCTCAGAAGGAAGCTCAAGATTCTGTGGACTCAGACAATACTTTCATCCATGGAAGTACTTTTTAGTCATAGAAGAGGATCACGAAGGGAAAGATGTGTTATGGTTGAAATAAAAAGAGAAATTATTTTGGGATTACTCCTTCTGTGACAGGTTCATTTTCCCCATTTCTATAATCCCATCTACTTAAGAAAACTATTCCCTTCTCCCCACCATTCTTTCTTTGCTGAAAAGAAATAAAGTTGCTTAGCTTAGCAGGGGTAGAATGAAATGGACTAGAAGCAGTGAAGATTCAGCTTCATTGAATTGTTTAAGACATTGTTTCTCAGCGTTTAGCCCAAGGATAGCTGGGGTTCTCCAAGACCTTCTCAGGTGTGTGTGAAATGAAAATTATTTGTAAGCCTATGCTGAAAAATAATTAAATATTAAAATCTCACCAAATAGTTGTGAAAAGCAGTAGTGATAGGAATGTGTCAATTTTAATTTTTAAAATGGTAAATATCAATAAATATAACACATACAAACAAAAACTCTTTGTAGTCCTCCATAATTTTTAAAGGTGGGAAAGGATCCTGAGAAGAAAATGTTTAAGAAACTCTGGTATAAGCAATAGCGATAGCATTTAGGCTTATATGCTGCTTCACAGTGCATTACAGCTCTCTCTAAGCGGTTTACAGTCAGCATATTGCCCCCAACAATTTTACCGACCTCGGAAGGATGGAAGGCTGAGTCAACCTTGAGCTGGTGAGAATCGAACTGCTGAACTGCACCACCACAGCTCTTGGTATGGTAAACAAACCTGATAAAGAAGAGCCAGCCACGTAATTGAGCAAAATGGCAGAGATTTCACAGTCAATCAAGGGTACTCGCCTAACCCCTTCAACATTCCTTCACTCCTTAACAAGAGACCATTGCTATTCCAGTTGCCACTTTTAAAAAGTGCAGTTTTCCTTAACAATAAAACAGTTCTGCTTACATAATAAACTTCCTGATTTTATTTCACGATCCTAAAATCACAGCTCTAGAATTTGCTGTTCTATAAATCAAAGTTCTGGTAAAATCTTATCTTTCTATTCTTATCTGTTCCTCTTCTTCTGTAAATTGGAACCCAGTGGTGGGATTCATCCGGTTCGCACCACTTTGGCAGAACCGGTAGCTAATTTTTTGTTGCCCAGGCCCAGAATGGACTTTCGGAAGCAGCATCCACACAGAAAACTGGTTGTTCACATATTTGAATCCCACCACTGTTGGAACCCAATGATCATTGTCTCGATAAAATGTGTGAATTGTGTTCCAGTTTTCACCATCCATGACAGAAGAAGACTGAAATTTGCTGATGTGCTAAAAAAATGGCATCAGTGAAAAATATATGATTTAGGGACCCATGCTTTAAGATATCTAGAACAGCCTTTGTAAGTCTTTTTATGCTGGAGGAACCCTTAAAATAGTTTTCAAGTCTCAGGGACTCTTTGCATAAAAATACAAGAACTACAATAAATTACAATTGATTTCTATGCTACACAATTCATATTTTATAATTTTTACACAACAGCAAAGTGGTAAGATGGAAGCTGAGTATGTGACCTATAAAAATTCCCACCACTGTGAGCATTAGTATTACAATCTTTTTTCTGTTTTCTGCCACAATCTTTAGCCGAAGCCCTAGCAACCTCTTGCAGAACTGCAACTGAATCTGAACTGATAACAAGCATACGTTGTTTGAAGATTTTTGTTAAGTGCCAATCTCTCAATAAGAACTGCAAATCATTGTACAAGGTACACTAATACCTTAACTTGTGACAATAATCAAGTCTGGAATGATGGTCATAAGTTGTGCCAGTTAAGTAGGTTACCATGTGACCGTGCCTAATTTTATAACCTTTTTGCAGTTAAGTGAACATGATGGTTATTAAATGAATGTGTCAGAGCATGCACAGTCTTATTGCGCTGAGATAATCCAGGAGTAAACACAGTAAACAGTGCTCTATATTAAATGGTGGTTTATATTACACTGTCTACAATATACACCAGGAACAATATACATACACGTGGTAATACAGCAAACTCCAACATATAGCAGTTACAGCAGGAAAACGGATGAGAAAGAGATACTTCAGCAAAAGCCTTCCCTTTTATACTCACGCTCTTAAAGGGACACAGACTCCTGCTGAGTCATTCCTATCATTGCATCATCCACCTTATGTTACATCATAAGCTGTTTAGCTATTAAATTATTATCTTGACAAAATGGGTGTTAAGTAAATCCATCATTCACAATAGGCATTTTTTGTGGGAGACTGGAAGTAAACACTGGCTTCTGGAAAAGAAATGTCATTCATGGCCCTGTGACTATGGAATGCTGCAAACTGCTGTAAATATCGGCTGGTTGCCATGCACCCAAAATATGATCACATGACTGTGGGGGCTTCCAGCTGTTGGAACTTTGAATCTAGGTTGTAAGTAGTCCTAGGGAAATCTGTCATAATTTCAATTGGTCGTTAAGTGACCGGTTGTAAGTTGAGGACTACCTGTATCTCACCCTGTCCCTGATTGTTATTAATAGTTCAAGCTCTAGACTGCCAAAACCCATCAAAAGGTTCCTTCTTCACTTTTTCTGTGATATCCTTTCCTTTATTTCAGCAGTTCCCAATCTTTCTGGCTCTGTGACTGGCAATAGCAGCGGTGGGGGTAGTGGTAGTGGTAATAATAATAATAATAATAATAATAATAATAATAATAATAATAATAATAATAATAATAATAATAATAATAATAATAATAATAATAATAATAAAGTTGGAAGGGACCTTGGAGGTCATCTAGTCCAACCCCCTGCTCAGTCAGGAAACCCTATACCATTTCAGACAAATGGCTGTCCAATTTCTTCTTAAAAACTTCCAGTTTTGGAGCATTCACAGCTTCTGGAGGCAGGTTGTTCCACTGATTAATTGTTCTAACTGTCAGGAAGTTTCTCTTTAGTTCTAGGTTGCTTCTCTTTTTGGTTAGTTTCCATCCATTGTTTCTTGTCCTGCCTTCAGGAGCTTTGGAGAATAGCTTGACTCTCTCTTCTTTGTGGCAACCCCTGAGATATTGGAACATTGCTATCATATCACTCCTCGTCCTTCTCTTCATTAAACTAGACACACCCAATTCCAGCAACCATTCCTTATATGTTTTAGCGTCCAGTCCCCTGATCATCTTTGTTCTTCTTCTCTGTACTCTTTCTAGAGTCTCAACATCTTTTTTACATTGTGGTGACCAAAACTGGATGCAGTATTCCAAGTGTGGCCTACCAAGGCATTGTAAAGTGGTATTAATACTTCCTGTGATCTTGATTTTATCCCTCTGTTAATGTAGGCGGAGAGGGGATGGCTTGTGTGTGTGCCTGCCGCTTGTGCAAATGGAGCTTTGTGCGCTCATGTACTCGCCCGCCACCTGCACGGCCCAGTTCCCAACAGGCCACGGCCCGGGACCAGGATGTGGCTCTGGGCTTGGGGATTCTTGCTTTATTTGCATTGCTCTATAGATTTAAACTTTACCAATGTACAAGAAATGTATAAAATTTGTATCAAAATACTGTAGATGCAGCAAAGTAAAGAGAGAGATTTCTATGTTACACTTCTCCCAATTCTCCCAATTCTGGAATTTTAAAAATGTCATTGCCTTTCATCCTGTCTGCAAATTTCTTTAACCACATTGTTTTTTTAAATGTGGATGTTTAAATTTCAATAAAAATTAGTATTAAAATAGATTGTCAGATGCAGCACAGAGAATGGTTCTGAAAATTATGAAGGTAAGAAAGACCTTTGATGTGGAAATGGAATGAATGATTATAAATGATTATACACAAGTAGAAAGTAAATGACTTTGGGTGCCTTGATAAAATGTCCTTTCATAAGAAATAAGGTGGAGTTCAATTATGCTTTATTTTATAACTTGCATCCTAGTCCAGAAAGAATTTTTCCCCTCCCATTGATTAGGAAAAAGTATGCTAAGATACCTACTGAAATAATTAGTGGTGTGCTATCAGTTCATAATATTTATGTAGTAGTCAGATGGCTTTATTTGCAGTTGCTGTCAAGATTAGGATAAACTCGCTAAGAATAATGCTTGAACTGTGATTATTTTAATTAATGTGGAAATTATATGGTAGCATGCGTAGTCTTGTGGTGTTTTAATCAATTTGAAAGTCATATGGTAAGTTGTATTGATCCACATTATAATATTCCAGGCCACTTGCTCTATTGTAGATATTAGAATTATGAACTGGATTGATCTTGGCTACTGTTGGAATAATACAAACTGAGCTGCTTCAATTCTCAGTTAAATGCTCTTTCCATTGGTTAACTCTTCTGAGTTAGGCAGGGGGGTATTTTAAATATATATTTTATATTTGACCATCTGACAAGCAAATGGGGAAGGGAGATTCACTTAACCATGTTGGTAACTAAACTTATGTCATTCACTTAATGAATGTGGCAAGAAAGGTCATACCTCACTTACCAAATGTCTCAATTAACAACAGAAATATTGGGCTCAATTGTGGTCATAAGTTGAGGGTTACCTGTAAAGTTACTTTAAAGAATCTTAGCAGGACATACATTATAATTCTTTCTCTGAAACCTTAAGAGCATAAGCTAGAGCGTATAGACTGCTTCATATGTGATATATTTCATTTTTCTGCTAGGAAGCATAATTTTATTAACTGAGATGACAGAGGGGAGAGACAGAAAGAGAGAAAATGCATGAAAGTTTGTACTTGTTTCTCTTACAATACATATGGCTATGTACTGGATTCTATGGCTACACCCTTTTCATGAAGAAGAGCCTTCTCTGCTGTGGCTCCTGCTCTTTGGACATCTGACCCCTCCAGAGTGAGATCTGTTCCTTCTGAGCTACCATAAAGACCTGAAAGCCTGGTTCTGTCACTTGGCTTGGGACCCCAATGAGGGAGCGCCACGCTGAAGGTGGTTGATAGGCCAATAGCAGATCCCATCTCACTCCCTGCACACCTTGTTCCCTCCCTCTCCATCTTTATATTGTTTTATAATTTTATTGCTATACTGTATATATTTGTATTGTTTTATTGCTTTTAACTTTGTAAGTCACCCAGAGTCGCCTTGCGGTGAGATGAGTGGCAAATTAAATCAATAAATCAATAAATCATGTCCATTTTTTTCTACTGTTTTCCCCAATATATGTGATCGAGCATACCTTTTTGTAATGTAAACATTTTTGTTGGAAATAAGGTATCACAACTTGAAACAGCCATGTGTGTATTCACTTTGTATTCAAATTCACATTTGAAACATGATTTAGATAACATTGCCTCATATTTCAAACTAACATGATTATCTTTCATTGCTAAATTTGATCTGGAGAAAGCTTAAGTCAGTTCTCTTGTCCTCCAAGTATTTTCAATTCTAAGCAATTTAGAATCTGGAGGGTTCCAATTGTTGTATGTACTCTTGACTCAAGCAGTGAAGTTGTTTCATATTTCGCATATCCTCCACAGAGCAACAGAAATTATGCTTATCATACTCTTTTGATATTTAAGATAGGACTAGGTTATCAGCTGGGGACACAGATAATTCCTTCTCCCCCTCTAATCACTTGAAATTTCATTGCATCTTATCCAAGAATGCCAAAAATCACATGACCTCTTTTATGGAAGTTTGGGATTCCTATTAGACTTCAGGAAAGATCTTTTGAACATTACAAAATTGGACAAATTTAAACTGTTATAATGTTTAATGTATAGATTTGCCAGAATGATGACCATTATGATGCCAATTTCTGCTTTAGAACATGTGGTTACCCCAGTGGAAGGAACTTGTTCCATGAAAATGAACAGGGTCAGAACCATGGGGCATTTGGGATAGAACATTTTCCATGGTGGAGAATACGCAGCTTGATATAATTGTGCATTATGTGCTGTCTGTATTTTTTTTTAACATGTCCTGCGCTGACCTTGCAAGAGCAACGTATATCCTTGTGAACACTTGCTTGATTAATCGTCTCATTGATCACAAGGCTTTTGATAGGGCTGTCCTGTTGCTGGCAGCTGTTTTTGGAGTACTTGGCACACTTCCTCATTGATTTGTGCTATCATGATCATATTATGCTTGCCCAGCATTCTTTACAAAGGTGACGTATAAAGTGGTGGGTCAACATTAAATTGGCACTCCTGGATGTTAAAAAACCTTGAATTATGTTGACCCTGGCAACATTCAATGCTTGCTCATTCAGCCCCAAGCTAATAAAAATCTATATTCACATCACACCAGCCATTTTAAAGGCCTTGCAATGAATCATACTCTCAATATGCTAAACTTATGTTCTGTTACACATTTTTTTATTCTTAAGTTACTAACCTGTCTAGGAAAACATTTTAATATAAAATATTTAGCACCAAATATATCTTGTTCAGGGCAAAGGTTTATCCCAGGCTTCTCACCCTGGGTCTCTCCAGTGATTTTTATTACAGGTCCTCCTGATATTATATTACCATTCCCCTCATCTCCAGACACCATTGTTGTTTCTGAAACATCCTGCAGTCTCAAGTAATGGATGGCTAGTCTTTCTCATCTAGCATTCTGATTCTCACAATGGTTGGTCAGAGTCCTCTGAAAATTCACCTCAAAGACATAAAGGCTATAATTCTCTTTTACTGTTCCTAGTGCCTGCTTTTTAGGAATATATTAGCTTTGGACATGGTGGCCATTACTTCCTGTTACAATGAATCGTTACAATGAATTTTCTAAACTAAACATGGCTATATGCTCTACGTGGATATGCTAAATTAATATGTGTTCTAACAGATTTGCTGCTATACTTTTCCTTATTCCTTGTTTGACAAGTCTCCAAACTTTTTTAGAAATTCTGCAAAGTATGCAAAATGATAGTTTTGGAGCTGAAGCCCCCCAAAAACAATAATGGTGTAAAAATGTGCTATTACTGCTAGTCAATAACATATCAATTTTGCATTAATACAGGCACATGCATATAAATACCTATCCCTCCCTCCCTCCCTCCTAAACATTGTTCTATTCCTAGAGAATACAACTTAACTACTTGGGAATCTTAAACCATGATCATTTTAATGATATTGTAGTGACTCCCCTCTTCTTAACTGAAGCTACTGTTTCAGAAGGAACTTCCCTCTTCACCAAGTTTCAATTTCTAAGATTCTTCTTGAGATGCTACAATTGTAACTAAATTAATGATCAAACATAATTCTGTAAGTAGAGATATGTTGCAGCAAGAGACTGTTAACATGTCAATATTTGAGGACTTTCCCAGAAATACGATGAAAAGGTTTTTTTTACAGTTTTTTAAAAACATAATTTATCAGCCTTTCTTTTCCCATTATTATTTACTCTGTTCTATTACATATACTTTTATTGATTAGTTCACTACAGTGACATCCATTAAAAATACTAATCTAAAATCTTAGCACGATTTGCAAATGCTAAATCAAATTCATGCCACAGTATGGCATAGTATGATGATTCAAAATGCTGCTATTAGCCCTTCCCGCATTTTGTTAGGTTTTATTTAGGTTGTTTTTTTTTGCCTTCTTCATTTTAGGAGTTTGTGTTTTTAGTGTGTTTCAATGATTTTCTTGCTTAAAATTTGATTTAAAAGTGGAATGAAATATTTTTATCTATGCATTTAATATATAAAAATAACCATCAGTCTGTGGGGAGAAGGGAGCAATAATAATGGCATTTTAAAAAGAAAGTGAATTTCCTCACTAGATTATGCTACTTGTATGAGTTTAATTATTTTTGCCACTTTTTCTGATTGACTGAGTTCATCTCTGGTGTAAAACTTCAGAGTTTGGTTGTTTTTTTTAAAGACAAAGTGGCTTTAGATTTGACTATAATTAACATTTTTTAAAAGTTCTGCACTGATATAGCCTGGGCTACCATGCACTTAATTTGGGTTTATCTGGACATTGAAGGGATGAGAGTCATTAGCAGTTCTATTTCTAGCAACAGACAAAACCTATGTGCAGCTGTGCACTATGCAATAAAACTTGGGCAAACAGTCTTAAGAGTTTGCATTCATCTTCTTTTTTCTGCATAATATAGATTCCAGTTTAGCCTGCAAAATTAAAAATAGTTTTGGTCCTGTTCATCTTATATATAGTTTTAAGAAGGAATCAGAATTGTCTCTAATGTCTGGGAATCACAGGGACCCAAAATTGTTGACATCAAGATAAACAAATAGGTGAAAGTTCAGTTGTTTTACCATACTTTTTTTTAAAAAAAATATTGATTCAGTTTACAGAAGTATTGCAATGTCCTAATGCCACATCCAGCATATTAACCCATTTATGATTACCGAAGCACTACAAAGACATAAGATGAACCCAAATGCTTTAAAATAAATAAACAACCCACAGACCAGGTTACTTGCTAACAGAGAATAATTCTAAGCTTTCTAATCTTCAAGGAAATGAAGGAAGAAAGAATATTAGTAGCAAGAACATCCTACTTCTTTGTATTATACAGTTCATCAGTTGGTAACTTTGGTAGTTATCTCAAACTTACCATTAATCCTCATGCAGTCATGCACCACTTGACTGATTACCCTCTGGTTTATATTTCTACAGATGATCTGGTAGCTGTCAACTAAACAAATGGAAGATAACATTGTCTGGGTCTCTATAAGTTCAATATTTTTAGTGCAATATTTTAACATCGAGCCTTATTATATACTGACACTCTCCATCTTTGTCTAAGCACTGTGCCATTTTTAAGACATTCATAATGGCTGTTTTCCCATATCCCACCCAATGGCTTGCATTTTAAGCAAGGGTTTGTTCATAGAAATGGGTAGTAAGTAAGTAGTGTAGCCAATCAGCAGTCATTTTTTCTGCTTTTAATTTATGGATTGCTAATTTCTCTCGCCAGCTGTTGGGACCTTCCAGTGTTCCTTGATTTAACTTTTTTATGTCCCAAATATTATACAAGAAGCAAGAATTCCAGCATTTCCTTTTCAATCCATGTACTTATTACTTCAGATTTCTGCACATTTGCCTAGTGAGCTGTAAAATATTCCCCATGTGGGACCCAGCTGCACAGGAACATTTGTTTCTGAAACTATTAAGAAATGCAGAGCAGGATAAAATGCCTTCTGTTCTCTATGGAAGGTTAGCAGCAAGTCCTCTGAATTTTTCTTTCCAGAAAATCATATAACAGATGACTTAATGATGGCAGTTCAGGATAACACAGGCCTTTTACTCAATGCTGAGTTGAAAGGCAATCCATCCATTCTTGAATTATTCATTCTTGAATGTTTACCTTCTGTAAAATTTAGTTTTATATGGGTTGAAAGGACTCATACGTTTCATGGATCTTAACACTGATTAGCATTAGTCTGTTACTGGCATTTTGCAAACATTGGGGGCATTACACTGTGAGAAATGCACTGAAATTGATGTGGGATGATGGGGCCCCATAAAAGTCTCATTTGGTAGCACCCCAATTGTTTCTAAAAATGAAAAAGTCAAGATCTGAGGTGGGATGGTCTCATTCTAACAATCCTGTGTGCAAGGTTGTGTAACTATGGTTACCGCTGAATTCTGAGGAATATTTAATTCATTGCTCAATATAACCGTCTTCAGGGCATCACAAGGTACGAGGTTTTCCTCTTGATAATCTTTTATCCTACGGGTACAACTTTTAAAAATTCACTTTTGGGAATCATAAGATGTAGATGATTCATATATTTGATTTGTTTGGCATTGGTGTAGTATATTGCACGAATCCAGCCAACTGAGGCTTACAGTATTTATTAAACCACAGTTAAGAAAAATAGTTTCTTATAATACACAAAGCTAATCAGCATGTAAAATAACAGCACATTCCTCTAATCAGTCAAAATATAATTCTCAGAGTTGTATAATGATTTAGATTCAAAGAGAAAATGTACCTGGGGGCATATGGGAAAATTCATTAAAGCAACTGTGGGTCATCCAGGTTACAGAGCAATCCCAGGAAAAATAATGGTTTGTTTTAAGATTTTAAGATAGGTTACATTTAAGATGAAATACATTGCTGTATTTCACAGTATCCTTTCTCCTTCAAATCTAAAATACTACCTTGCCCTATCACCACTACTGTGTATTTCTTAAACAGGCATTTCAAAAGAGTTCCTCTGCTGCCAGGGAATTCTAAACATTGTCATTCTTACACAACTTGAGGAAGGATGATTTATTGGACACAAAGTAGGATACAATTTAGGATCTTTTATGCAATTAAGAGGTCTGCCACTGAACTACTGGAACATTAAGATAAGGATAGGTTGATGACTTAGAAAGACATGTCCATTTACATTCAACAAATATTTCAAAAGAGAGACAATGACACCAAAATCCTCATTTTCTAGGTTGAAAGCTAAACTGGACTATTTGCCTCCATACTGAGAATGTCATGTGCATATTTTAATTTAATATAGCATATATCTTAAATATTATTAAAAGTTTGTATCAAAGCAATCTATCAATTAAAAAAAACTAATAAAAATATCAAATATTTTTGGTTGAACATTTCCTAAAAATAAAACCAGATTAACAATGCAGCTATGTCTTGGTGGTTCTAAGTTCTCTTTCACTGGAGATCTATCTGCCCACAATGCTATAACTTGGTATTTCCAAGGTTGAACCATACATTGAACACTGGACAACCCTCCGATTAAAAATCATCTAGTTCTTTCTGACTCTAGAAGTTACAGGAAACATGGCAGATAAAAAATCTTGATGAAAACATCAGTTTTAGGGCCTCATTTGATGCCCTCAATTAGCATCCAATGAAATAATTTTCCTGATAACGTCAATGAACTACATAGAGCTGCATTTATGATATCTAGAAAAGCAAGTTGGAGTTGTACATGATTATATCACATGCAAAATTAACCAAGAAAGGGCTCTTTCAGCATAAACACATCTAGTAATAATAATTCCAGTTGCTCCACTGGAGTCTAAGAAGATTGTCTATATAGGTAGTCCTTGACTTACAACCACAATTGGGACCAGAATTTATGTTGCTAAATGTGTTACCCCGCTCACACACACACGTAACTGTGATTTAGTGAGTTTATTAGTATTCTCCAGCAAGGCCCTTCAACTTGTCCCAAACAAGTCCAGCCATGAGCAAATCAAGATTAGCCCACACAACAATGGCCCAATAATCTACAAGGCACTTGAAAGCTGCTCAAACAAACTAACTTTACCAGACAAACTTAAATCCACCAGGCAGAACTTAAGTCCATACACAGAGAGCTCATGGGTCGAGAAAAGTTCAGAGTCTCCAAGGCATGATTCAATTCCAAACACAATGACAATCCAGAGTGAAGTAGGAAACATGATGACCAAACACACAGCTAGAAAACAGACACATTGTTCCCAGCAATGCCTCCATCCATCTGCTGTGATAAATAGCTTCTGGTGCAGCTCATCAAGACTGGCTGGGTCCTCTCCTCTTGAGTAGTCTGTCTGACCTTCTCTGCTCCTGCCGTTTTTCTGCCCTACGTGTTTTTGGATCAGGTGCAGAAGGCAGTTCCTCCTCCTCTTTGCTGGACACCTGCTGCTGCAAGCTTTCCCCAGCTGGAGCCTCAGCCAAATTCTTTCCGGATGACTGTTCAGAGCCATCAATCAACTCAGTTCCTGATATGCCAGGAATTGATTCATCCTCCCCTGACATCTGAGGAGGTACCTGGGGAATCATTCAAGGGAGACATCACATTAAGTGACAAATTTGTTAAGTGAGTTTTACCCCATTTTATGACTTTTCTTGCCACATTTGTTAAGTATATCACTGTTAAATTAGTAACACGGTTGTTAATGAATCTGGCTTCCCCATTGATTTTGCTTGTCAGGTTGCAAAAGATGATCACATGACCCTGGGACACTGCAACCCTCATAAATATGAACCAGTTGTCAAACATCTGAATGTACATAACATGACCATAGGGATGCTGCAACAGTCATAAGTGTGAAAAATGGTCATAAATCACTTTTTTCAGTGCCTTTGTAACTTCGAATGGTCACTAAATGAACTGTTGTTAAGTCGAGGACTACCTGTATTAGCAAAACAGTTTTCATAATATTCTTGCATTATAATAGTTCACTAAGTCTTTGGATATTTTTCAAGTCTTTGAATTTCTGTAGTAAGTTAACTGTATCCTACTCCAGCACCTAACTAAACAAATAAACAAACACAGAAATCTCATTTACATGTGTGCCGTGCCAATATCATCAAGGTAAATTGGTTATTAACAATTTATGCTGGAAAGCAGTAAAACACAAGATAAAAGTAGTATATTAACTGCAATTTTGCCCTCTGAAATTTATGCTATGAGGTACATTTTGCAATCAGCAATTTCACTGATTGCAAGAAACAGTATGATATTTACCACATTAACACATTTGTAAACAAATTACTGCCTACTTTTTTGCATTTTACAATACATTGGCATTCTGAAGTTAATAGGATAGCTATGTGCAATGCTTTTTGTAATGCAGTTGGAATAGCACATTGTAATCTTTTTCTAATCCCTTTTAGGTCTACAGAGGATGGAATAATTAAGGAAAAAATACTTTTCATGATATTATAATACAGAAATCCTAAGAATGGAATCTGTTTCAATTACCACTTTCCAAAAGTAAGTTGCGTTGTTAGAAAAGCAGGATTGGCAAAGTTCTTTTGAAATAACAAGCAAAATATTTTGTGGTTATGAGAAGTTTCCAAAAAAGAGGGATACCACTTTAATAGATTGCATTCAGCATTCTCATGGTAGTGTAGGCCAGGGGTAGTCAACCTTGGCTCTTTTATGACTTGTGGACTTCAACTCCCAGAATTCCTGAGCCAGGGTGCTCAGAAGCGGATTCTCCATAAAGAAAAAGTTGATTACATCCCTACTTCTTATTGCAATTTATATATTACCCAAAAAGTTTTCAAAAATTTGTATGCAAATTGGGAGTGGTTGTTTTCATTTAAATAGAAATACCGCTTCCCATAGTTGGGAAGACCGTGACCTCATCTTCACATTCAGCTTTCCATCCTTCCGAGGTTGGTAAAATTAGGACACAGATTATTGGGGACAATATGCAGATTGTGTACACTGCTTAGAAAGGTCTGTAAAGTACTATGAAACGATATATAAGTCTAAGTGTTATTGCTATTCCCCTAACTGCAGTATGAATACTTTACTGTTGTATATGACACATCCTTAGGACATTGGCTGTATCTCATTCCAGCTTGTAGTGGAAGCAGCTGAAAGCAATGTTCATGCTTGATTTTGTATGTGTTACCTTTACTTCAATTTCTTCCTTAGATTAAATATACCTTTGTCAATGGATCAGAATCCCTTTATTCTTGGTGTTACATACTATAAAAGTGAAAGCTTATGGAACTGTGGGGTTTTCTGCAAGAGGACAAAGTCAAGTTGCCTCTAAGTCAGTATATTTAAAAGCAAATGGGGGAAAAGTCCATTTACATTTGCACTTTAACCCAATCTCCCTAGAGGCTACGAGATAGGATGTCCCTCTGGGACAGGAGGCCTTTGGTTACCCGCTGGTGATTTAACTGACCATTATTTCATCCAGAGGTGAAGTAATCCCAGGGATACATTATTGGGATTCTTATCCCAGTTACTTATCACCAAGAAGGTTACTTAGTGCTTGGTGTTACTTATCACTACCAAGATGGTTTTTTATCAGCACTTTAATGTAGGTCAGGTCAGGAAATAGACACCACAAGGATGTAACAATACTATATTATTGTACAATATAACCACCGAATCTTGAAAGCCTACCCAGATTTCTCAGAGTGGAAAATATCTTCTTTTTCTGTACTTATGGCATGTAAGAATTCTTATCTACCTCTCCTGTATAGGGTTATCAGGAAACTTTTAGGGAAGGTGAGATGAGCCATCATGTTTGCAGGCTGCTGTGATGATTGTATGTTTTCACTCATATTCACTTGGATCTGGACCTCAATTGGGCAGTTAGGCTATTTGATTAGGACTGTGCCTTCTACTGTAATCTGGGATTGTTTTGATCTTGTGGAACCTGATGAACTTCGGTCCAGTTCCCAATCCTCTCTTTCAGAGAAAGATTCTACAGAATGTGGAGGGGCATCATCTACAGAGGATCAGAGATGAAGAGCATTATCTGGATCTTTTCTAGTTAGGATTCAGGCTTGGATATGGGGTGGAAATAATATTGGTTGTTCCTGTAGATGACCACTTTTGAAATCTGGATGAGAGGAGTGAGCCCCTCTTGATAATATTAGACATTTCATATCATAGTGTCTTCTTCCATCTCAATTTTAGGAATTCATCTGTAATATTAACTTAGGGCTGGGTGTACCAGTCTTCAAAGCTGGTGTTGCATCCACCACCCAAAGTTCCTTAAACAGAATAACAGTATAATGGAAGGGACCTTGCAGGTCTTCTAGTGCACTCCCTGCTCAAGCTGTGAGTTCAATCAGCTTCTTTAAGTGAAGTGTGAGGGATCAGTTTTGTCTTTTTAGACAATGATTGTTCAATCTCTTCTTTAAAATCTCCAGTGTTGGAGCACCCACAATTTCTGTAGGCAAGTCACTCCAGCTGTCAGGAAATTTCTCTTTTGTTCTAGGTTGGTTCTCTCCTTGATTAGTTTCAATCCATTGCTTCTTGTCCTGCCTTCGGGTGGGAAGGCAGGACAGGGATAAATATGTCCTTCTCCCTATTTTTGCTTCCTTGCTTCCTTGAAGTTATTCCATGTCATCTCTTTGTCTGTCACTACTTGCTGTTGGTCTAAGACACTGTTTCTCAACCTTGACAATTTTAAGGCATGTGGACTTCAACTCCCAGAATTCCACAGCCAGCAATGCTGGCTGTGGAATTCTGGGAGTTGAAGTCCACATGCCTTAAAATTGTCAAGGTTGAGAAACACTGGTCTAAGAGACTGCTAATCTTAGATCACTTCTCAGACACAAATTCATCTAGTGCTTTCCAGGTGCCTGCGGGTATCAGGAATCCTGGAAACGATTTTGGAGAAAATATTCAGAAACTGTTACAAGAACAGAAGATGGAGATGCATTCCTTCAGCCCTGGAGAAAAACAAAGTATTTGGAAGGGATTCAGACTGGCTCCTCCCTAACTCCCTGGGTCTAAGACGAGAGGAAGGGAAAATGCAGACTTGCAGGATTCTGTTATTATACTAACTCAATAAAGTATCGTTCTAGTTTTTTTATGGAGTCTGTTTCCTAATCTGAAAAACCTTGAATGGCTGACAGCAAGGGTGATTAATGATATAAAAATGTTGGGTGCAACCAGGCAATCAAAGGCCCACTCCTTATCACACAGATATCAATAAACTGAAATCATAATTATCTACATTAATCAATTCTGCAAAGCGTTGAATAATTGGAGCCATATGTTTGTTTTTCCAATACTGTACAATAAGTCTTTTGACTGTAAGTTCATGTTTTTTTGTCCAGATGTCAACTTCCATGTGATAGCAAATATTAAATCTCAAAGAAGAGTTAATATGTGCAATTGCTATTTACCGAAATAGAACAATAGATTTAAATTAAGTGTTAATTTCATTGCATCTCCAACCACATAAATGCAATGAATTCATTTCAAAAATATTTCATGTTGAAAAGGATATCACTTAAAAATCTATAGAAAGTTTTGGAGTTGTTTGAACCTCTCTTTCTTTATTGGTTAAGTAAAACATACAAGCCCCCTCCCAATAGGTAAAAGTAAAATATACATAATTAAACATAGTGAAAAAAAATGAAAATTATAAAATTATAAAGAGGACATTCTGGTAGCCCCTCACCCAACTCCATTCTCCTACCTTATCTGTTGTATATTTTTTTCAGCTCCCCCCTTTTATACATTTGTATTCTTTTTTGGTTTTTTTGTACTTAAATAATAAATACAGAGAAAAAAATCCACCCCTTGTTTGTATAATGTTTATAGAATATGTATTAGTCTTAATGTTTATAGAATATGTATTAGGTAGATCAGACAGGAAACATGACCTTACTTTATTGTAAGATTACATTAACAGAATCTTGAAAATCTGGAAGGATTTCTCTTCCCCTGTCTCCTGGGTGTGTGTGTCTCTTCTGAGCTTCTGCCCCCCCCCCCCCCCACATTCTGTTGTGGACTAAGCTAGCATATTTCCTACTGTTCCCTTAGCTGCATCTTGTTGTCTCGGCAAGATCACCCTAGGTCATTTCCACATGCCATCACTATATGTGAAAAAGGGATTGGGGTGCTCAATGACTCGTTATTTGGACATGTGCTTTCAGCGAGTAGAATATCACTAAGTATTGCCTATCCCTGTAATATTCTTCAAATAAATCTTTCTGTTATAGCTTTACAATCTGCTTAACTCATTATTGCTCAGGTTAAATTCCCATTCTTAGAAACACTCATGTTCAGACAGAATCCTTCTCCTTCAAACATCTTTAAAGTGGACTTAGACTGGCCAGTCATTCAAATGGAATCATTATGAGGCAATATTCTTTAAATCTGAACATGGACACCCTATGAATTGAGCAACCTCTGTACTTCCATAAAACTGTATGTTATCTTCCTATTATAATTTTCAAACAATATGGAGTTGACTTGGGAGACATTCTCTCTCCTTCCCAGTTTAAGAAGAATGGGGGAGGGTAGCTGGGAGGTCATTTGCCTTTTCAATTCCTATATCTGTTTATCTAACACATAGAAAGGATGATAGAATGATATTGATATGGAACTCCTAGACATTTTTAGTGTTTAATGCTAAGTTGCAATAATTTACAAGGATTTTAATACTTCTTATATTAAATCCATGTGTAGCTTCAGGGTGGGGGTACACTGTATATGGAAACAAACTTAAGCGACAGTTAAAATAACATTTGCCTTAATAGCTTTTATCCATGTATTCCTTAGGCATCTGTCCTTCCAGTATGCATAGATGTAATAGTGGAACTAAACTTTTTTATAGGATAAAAGAGATAGAAAATTATCTATCTCCATTCTCTGCTAATCAGCAAGAATTATTTGTGTAATAAACAGTCTTGATGATAAGATAAACAGTCCCGATGATAAGAACTAGGGTTTACAACAGGCGCCTCTGGTCAAATGTGGCCATTATGTAACTTTGATTATCTTCCAGATCACTTCTAAAAGTTGCCACTGAATTGTATCTATTTAAATTACAAAAGGGTGTGTATGTGTATATATGTATATGAATGTATACATGTATGACTGTATACATGTATGAATGTATATATATATATATATATGTAGGTCTTTGGTTAATCGGGTTTTCTCCCGCGTAAAATTGGAAGTGTCTTGGCGACGTTTCGACGAAGTCACATTCGTCATCTTCAGGCTGGTGTCTTCAGCTTCGTGCTTCTAGGAGTAGTGTGTGATCGCAGCTGTTTCTTCCTTTTAACTGCCAGTGGGGTTTGATCTGATTGGGTGGGAGCTTGGCTGTGTTCTGATTGGGTGGAGGTGTGTTCTGATTGGTTAA